>NC_071977.1:24753668-24916811 GCF_026283585.1 Hylaeus volcanicus
CTCTGCCGGTAATGCAGATTACCCTGTCGGTAATGGAGATTACTCTGTCGATAATGAGGAGTCCGCGGTCGATAATGCAGAGTGCTCGGTCGATAATGCAGATTGTTCTGTCGGTAATGTAGATCACTATGTCGATAATGTGGAGTTCGCGGTCGATAGTGCAGAGTGCTTGGTCGGTAATGCAGATTGTTATGTCGATAATGTAGAGTGCTGGGTCGATAATACAATTATTTCATACTTTTCACTGCATTTTCCCATACTTTTAAGCAATTATATCTGGAGCTAGTGTGTATTCATATAAATTGACTAGAAATTATTTCATATTTTTCACTGCACCTTTTTGGAAGTCTGCTAAATTTTTTTTCCAAAAAATTATTTTATTAATGTTTATAGAGTTTTCACTTTTATTTCCTCCTTCTACGACGAATACATCAAACAGGAGCAAATCAAAAGCTTAGTATTGTTCACTTGATATTGTATACTGGGTGTTGCGATAGAAATTTCCTTCATTTTAAATAAGTAGAAGGTGTGGTAACTAACAAAGTTCGTAAGATTCAGCGTTCTTTTTGCTTCCAACTGTACGTAATTCCTTGTTATTATTATTCACAAAATTCAGTGTATGAAAAACTGGATTCTCCTCTCAAAACGACAGCGCTGACGACTATCTAGACCTTCCGCTTACAAAGAAACTATTGGTGCGCAATGTTTAACTTGAGGCTATACAACTTTTGCAAACTACGCTTCTTCCTGTCTCGAAAATAGTGAAGATATCGAGGTGACCTGTTTCTGGCGGCACGCTCTGTAGAAAACTACGACAACACCCGTCTCTAAACAGCGAAGTTCAATAGAATTCTCTACGCCAGCATCGTTGTTAGGGGAATCCTCGATTCCAAATATTGGACGGTATCGCTAGGGGTTTTCGATTCTCTTCCTCTTCGACAAGGTATCAAAGGTGCAAATTGGTTTGCAGAGAGCGTTTGGGTTCGACCTGCTCGGAAACTTAAAAATATTAACAGACTCGACACGGTAGGTGAATTTAGCCCCGCTACCGACGAGCAGGAATAGGTGTTGCGTAATCGATGACCAATGGAATCGATGTTGTCCGAGTGGCAGAGATGCAGGTGATCTTCTTTTTTTCGAAGATCCATTTAAATTAAAAATTGTCGAAGCCCGTACGCTTTACGTTATTTTTGTCGGAGAGAACCTGAAGTTACGCCGAGAGGAATGAAACATGCTGGATCATTTTCGAAATTTGAGAACCATACATATTCCTGTCTGAAAGTTCAGAAGCTATACGTTCTTTCGAACAATACCAAGTTTAAATTCAAATTACTGCCCTACGCCGGTGTAAAATATTACAATAACGATGCTGCTGCTGTTGCATGTTTAAGCGTTGGTGAAACTCGTTTCGCAACTCCGAAGAACTTGAACCTCCAGGATCCTCGAGATTTATGAATCGCGCCGGTTCGTTCAAAATTCGCCGAATTCTTGAGCATCATTAATTTACAACTAGATTCGATGCAATTCAAAATATTCGAGACGACTTCCGAAGTCTACTACATAGATTAATATACCGGTCGATCGATCGCAGTGTTATTTCATTTCTTCGTGTACTTTGAAGTGGATTCACGTTCCTCCGAAACATCGGTCTGTTAAAAATGTCAGGAAATCCGTTCGTGCAATTCTAAATCTCTCCCTTGAGCAACGGAAGAACAATTTTATCCTCGAGTACGTTCGTCTCGCTGTCATTTCTTGCTATCTTCGGAGCGACGAACCGTGCTAATGTGGCTTTTACTTGGAAAAATATTCGTAACACTTTTCTCTGTAAAATAATTTACATCCAACAACAGTCGAAACGTTATAAAAAATGGCGCATCGAAACTGGTAAACATTGACTCCTTCTATTAAATTAAACAAAAAGTAAATCGATGCAAAAATTTTAGTCTGGTTATATTAATAATTTCCGTTTAATCCGCGCATCGCGTGATAAGCGTTTTTCAACAGAAATTACTTTTCCCGACCGAGGGTCGACCGTTTCATCCGTCGCACAGTTGCACACGTACGCGATGCAAATTTTGCGTCAGAGTTTTTTTTCATTCTCTCACACTTTACCGGCGTTCAGCGTCCAATTTGCATACAGCCTGCTCCTATTAACGGTCGAGAATCACGAGACAGCCTGTTAACGTCGCCCCGTCAACAGTTTCTTGTAATCGCGATACATTCTCGCGAATTATCTCCAGTTCGCGTTGCACGATCCTCCGTAATCACTTGCTCGAAACGAAAATGGACCGAGTAAACTGCTCGAATGGCTGACGCTCCCCGACGCGGATGCGTGTTATTCCTAGATTTCCGCGAGCTAAGGGAAATGTCCCAATTAAGCGGTGGGCCACTCAAGTGCTCGAGCGAAAACGAGCACTCGTGTTTCTAATCACTGAACGTTTACTACTAATTACCCCCAAACATTCTTTTTATCGCTCCTTCGTGGGAAAATCCGTTCGCAGGACTCTGACGCGATAAGAGATAACGAGCATTGGCTTCTCGACTCGAGCACACGTTGCTCGCAATTAACATTCGCATAGCCGACGCTAGGTCTACGGAATTCTCGCTACGATGCCGCCAAAGACGAGCCATTTGCCACTTGCATCAGGTATTCATAGCTGAACGGTTAGCACATTCCTTTAGGAATGCGCGATATCTCGCGTCAAACCACCCTCCTCGTTGTCAAGTCTTGACCTACATATTGATTCACTTTGAAATACCATAAAAACATTCTCTGTTACGGATTTGTTTGCTTCCCTCTCTTGATTTACGATAATGTCCTGATCCAACAGAGTTCCCAGGAACAGTCGCTTGTAAATATTTGTTCGTACCAGAATGACATCGTATTCATGTCAGAAAACGGTATATTTACGACTACATTTTCGCTGCAGTCTAGTAAAATGATTCTTTCTCAAAAATCTATTACATAACTTTTATAATCGTCATCCTGAAGAAAACCTTCTTTATCTCATTGGCTCGAATGTTCTGATTTTACGAATTCAGTCTCTGTCTGGCAAATCTCTAATCTCTGTTAAGAGATCTTTTTAATCGTCGTGCAGATTTTTCGATCGAGCCAGGAACGCTGACGCGAAAAGTGCCTCTTCCGCAGGATCACTTCACTTTCCACTAATTTGAGAGGAATCATTCGATAGGAATGGAACCGTTTTCACGAATTACTTCGAGTACTATCATTCCATTTCGTTCCCTTGCCGAAAATTCGTGAAACGCTGACCCAACGGCACGGGAGTATCGAAACCAGCCGTGGAAAGAGAGATACTTTGATTAATTCCAATCAAAGGCACTTTAACGTTCAGGATAGCACGTGATCATTGTGCCGTCGAATGATTGGTCGTATTGTGCAACGCAATGGGATTAGAGACGCAAGCGTCAATGAGGCCTGTTACGAGGGCTCTTTGTATTTCACCGTGCTGTTTTATCTATTTATTTATCATGCTCTTACTTCTTCTCCTTTTTATCAAAATCCTATGATTGAATGCACTCGATAAATGTGGTTTAAACACAATTTTGCTGTAATACTTATAAAGTGAGAACGTTCTAACGACCACGACGCGATATTTCCCCCTGTCTCGAAAAATGTGTTAAGAGCAAGAAGCGTGCAATGTGTCAACTTTGAAAATAATTAACAAGGTGGTCCACCCGCCCCAAAGAAAATTACTTAAAAATAAGTTTTTTCTTCGGAGCTATTAAATCTCCGAAGTTTCGCAGCTGACGGTTTTAATTACCAACTTTTAACCCGTACAAAAGACCACACAATCCCCATGGAAGGTTCCCTAAAATTAGAGAAAACTTTTCAACGTATCGAGCAAACGTCCAAAGCTTCGCAATTTATCTATTATACCATCGATTGCAATTTTTCAAAGTTAAATCGACGATCTCGCTGGATCTTATTGGAACGATTCCCCGCGTTAAGAGGGGGGCTTACTGTACATCGCAAGGTTTCCATAGAGTTGAATTTTACATATTACAAAATAATTTGTCAGTCGCATATTCGTTGATGGTGTTTTTAAAACAAGTGAAGCGTGTCCACCCGAGATTGTTCGGCTCTCCGTGAAATTGGCCTCGTAACTTTTGCAGGTGACTTATAACCTTGTTAAATCCGCAAAAGTTTTCTTTGATTACTTCAGATACGACTTGCCGCCTCAACGTGATCCCTGTAGATCCTCGACTTTACTTTTTTTTTCGGGCAAGATAAGTGCTTTCTTCGATCGCAGTTTGTCGCCCCTAATTCTTCGTAAACACGGCAATTACAGTCAAGTGTCTCCTCGATGCAACTGCAATTTCGAAACTTCCAAGGAGAAACGAACATCAATCTTAAACAATGATATTACGATTTTTTTTAAAACGTGAAGACAACGTTTTTCATTAATACCTCACAAATATTTAAACTGCACTCGAGTGCAATTGCGATTCCGTATTTCTGAATTACACAATTATCGATATTTAATTATGCAAATAGTGGAAGGAATAGCGTTTAAAGGTACGCCATTCCACCGTATCTTTACTATTTACTTTGTTGTAAAGAACATCACAGGAAATTTCTCGTTCAATATTCAACAAATCGGCCATTATTATCAGCAGCCTCGCAATATTGCCTCCATGGAAATTTCACTCCAAAATGGGGTAATAAATAACGTAAAAGTCCATTATGGTTGAACACAATGGAATTTACGAAGATATTTACGAGTGCATTAATACGAATCGGATTATTGCTTTTGACAGGGAGTTTCTTCGCAGAATTGCGACGTGAAAGCAGCGTTCTGTTCGTTTCATAAACGTTTCGCGTAGTTATTTCTTCGAATTCTGTGTAACACGCGTAATAGCGGCACGTTATTAATAAATATTAATTGTTACAGCAATTTCATTTCGCTACGGCGACCCTTGGCCACCGCATCCGGCAGTGTTATTAATTTCCTAATGTCAAAGAAGAGATTGCGCGATTATAATCCTTGCGTTGTTAAATGACAACGAATTTCAATTTAGCACGACTGCGTTCGAATTGGCTCGCGTTTCAATCGCGACATTGTTTTACGATCTCTGTGTAAATACGTCCATTAAAATCAAACGAGTTTAATTTGAAAATTCTCGACGTGTTGGCGATAACCATTTATACGTCCACGTCAGAGACGAGCGGTATTCCTATGAGGATACAAACATCGTCTAAGAATTAAAAAGCAAGCAATCGCTGAGGTGTTATTCGTTCGATTAAAATTAAAATTTGAATTAAATTGCATTTTTCGTTGAAGGAGTAAAAGCTTCTCTTCGGCTTTACTCGATCGAGTAAACATCGTAAACGAAGCTCGATACTTAGTTATTCAATTTATGCATATGTTTATAGATGAATTTTATGTCAATAATATATTAATTATAATAAGGTTCGCAAAACACGTTCGCGTCGATGCGATCTAAATGGTTCGGGAGAAATTGGATCGGAATAACGTCAGCGGGCTTTCAAAAGCTTCCATTCGGATATGAACAGAATATTAGATACGAATAAACTAATGCATATCAAATTTACTCGCCATATTTATTCAATCGAACAATTAAATTTATGTTTATGTAGCGTCGGAACTGAAGTTATTTCTTCAGTCCCGTGATTCAGATAGTATAATGCAAATAAACATGTTAGTAAATAAAAACAACAATATTTGGGAGTAAACCCCGAGGAAAAAGACCTTGCGGGCAAAAACCTCGTAAAATATATTTTAAATTAAAGAATACAGAATGATTGCGCATGACGTAACGGATCATGCATGATCACTATACTTCGGATGACAACGTTGAGTCATTTTTTGTAAATTTCATATTAAACCTCTTTTTCTCGTCTAACGTTAATAACTTCAGACACATATTTGTCTGAGAAGTTTGTCAACGGCCAAACTAGCCGCGCGAGATTCAAACGCTTGGATCTGTTTCGATCCAACAGTTTGTTCGTCGCGGAACATTTAATTTCATAATATTAGTTCCAATTTTTAGTTAAAACGTAACGGACGAGCGACGGTGAACAATTTTTGTCGAAATTCGTATCTGGATAAAATTCTGCCGATCCCTGCCTCTCTGTTGAAATTTCATTCCGTTATTTTCGCTTCCGTACGAAATATTAACGATGAAACTCGAATTACACGAAGCGTGCAACATTTTAACGAAGTACGCATCTGGTTAATTAACAGCACGCTGGTCTAGATGTTTAATGCGCCGTGATATTACAATTTCTAATCCGCCTTGGATTCGTAGTTACAACAATACAATCCGAAATTTTCAAAATCACAAAATCCTCTCAACCGTTGAGATTTAATTAAAAAATTTGATTCAAACATCGCGAACACTTCGCTTTTTTCAAATTACGGATTACTTCGGCAAATAGGGCACTGTGAAGATATTTCGCTTGGTTATTAAAAGAGATTATTAATGAGACCTCCTTTTAAATATCTTTCTTCGCGTCCCACTCAAATACGCGAGCAGGAATAATGAAGATAGAAATAAGCGATGGATAGGAGGAAACATCTCCCCGTTCAAAACTTCTTTTCCACAGAGAATAAGCGTACGATGCGGAACGATGCTTTTGGAATAATAATACGCCTGCCAGTACTCCGACACGATAATACATTTTTATGTCGATGAAAATTAACCAGAAAGCTCGTAATATTTTTACTATTATCATAAATCTAATTATCCCCTACTCGAGATACTGATGTAGGTACCTATATTTAGCTGAAACTCTGATATTTATTTATTCGGAATATATCATTCAAAATCAAATTAATGGAGACGACCAGACCTCGTCCGAAATACCGTATTAGAGAAATAAAAGTATGTCGATAGTACCTATCGCTTAAAAATCACGATGGAAATATTATTCTAAGTAAATCCATGGAAATGGAAGGGATTCTAACCTTGTATCGATCGTTAGCAAAGGTGAAGAGTGAAGACACAATGGGAACAACCAACGAAAAGGTCCAGCAGGCTCTCAAAGGGAAACGACAGTTTCTCGAGTTACTATTTTATCGATTCGACGTCGCGGCACGCTATACGGGGAAAACGAATGATAAATACGAGCCATTCGAGCTATCGATTTCACGTATGACACGCTCGAATAAAACGCGGGTTGTCGACACGGTGGCGTGTAGGAAAAATTGTTGTTGCGTTAACGCGGTGGAGCCGATACACCGAGACGTGGCTGGGAAACGCTGGAAACGGAAGAACCGGCACAATATCGTTCGTCGACCATGTTCATAACATCGACAATCGGATTACAATGGTGTAGGCGATTGTATACCGGGCTGTTCCGATATATTCGATAAACCAGAGGAGATTGGCGTTGTTCCGCTTGCTTCGCTCGATTCTGAAGCCTATCGCTCCTTTGGAACATCGGTTAACCCTCGAGCTGTTCATTTTCTACATCTATTCCAGTATTTCCATTCCACTTTTCGAACGCCTTGCTCATATTTTGTTTACTTCTCCTTCGATGCTCGTTTCCTTCGTGAAACCAACGATTCAACCTGTACGCGTATCATTGGTTTGCCACCATTGTTCTAAACTATGCGTTAAGTGTTCAGAACCACTGACCTAATCAAACACGGAACTCTGAGATTCTTAAACTCTGGAAGAGCAAATACTGCCAACGGCGAAAGGGAATTCAACGCGAACACCGTTCTATTGTAATAATCACGATGTATTTATCCAAGTCGTAAAACACTCAAGGTACACGAGTGGCCACATAATACTGGAAATGGATACAGGGTATCCTGGTTCCTCGACCGTCTTTGCAAAGGGCAAATTCAAATCTGGAGTCGCGACAACCCCTGACGTTATCAGGTGAGTGACAGAAATCAGATTTCGAGATGAGAAAACAGCCATGATTCGAAACTCGGCGATTAAAAAATTAAAAGACCTTTCGGAAGGAAAGAAAATAGGCATACGCTAAGTTATGTGTCTATAAAATTAAACAATTAGAATTGTAACAGTATTTGTTCTGTCGTTTGGCAATTGAACATTTATGCTATGCAACCTGTACTAATTTTATCGAGTAGAACCGTTGTGTGTTGCTGGTTATCCATTGTTTGAGCTTGTTATTCCATTGTTGCGTTATTGTAATAACAAGCCATTATCATTATCAGTTCCATTATCATGCGAGTTGCGTAACGTTTAATTGCCTAACGAGAAAATTGAAAATAGTCCTTCGCTTTCAGTTTCGGGAACGTTTCTGTACAAAAGAAGTTGGCAACCATTTGCAACCCGGTACCTTCGAGACTCTGCAGCTTTGGTTTCGAACCTGAGGTCTTTCTAAGACAGTTTTCCGAACTTTTGTGAAGAAAATTTCCTTGAAAGGGGATTTCTGTGATCAAGTTCCTTTCTTTTGGGGGGGGCGGGGGCGGGGGATTGGAGGATATCCCAGGTTGGTTCTATGAAAGAAGTAAATCCGAGTTTCAGTGCAAAGCTGAAAATCAATATATTTGTCACAGATGCTTGTAGCAGTGGCAATTGTCGTGTCGACGTCACCGATGCACCGGAAGCTCACTGTCATATAGCCAACTATTCTCCTCTCACAATCAATGACACACACCGCAATCGCTGTAAGCGGATTCGCCCATCGGTTGCCGTTAAACACGGATGTAATGATTTAATAATACAAGATTTGCCCGCCCTCTTGGGGTATCTGTGACGCGGTAATTCCATCGATACCACTGATTCCAGGATTACTTTCAGACTTTGCTGCTTGAATTCCCCGCCTTGAGGAAGTCTAACGAGGACAAGATGAAAACTGGCCATGTATATAACGAGAGGTACACCAGATGTTATCGTCTCGCTCATTTTGTTGCGAGAATGAAAAGTTTTTCTCAAGTTTCGTTACGCTTGAATTATTCATCGTTCTTTAATATTTCTGAAGGTCTCTTAACCCTTTCAGACCTGAATTATTTTTTTTCTCGTAGTAATGTCGTTTAATTTTTAGGGTTAACCTGGATTAAAATTAGTATGGAAAAAATTTAAAAAATATTTAATTTAATTCTAATAGTGTAGGTTACGAGGAAAACTGGTCTTTCTTCATGTGCACAAATAAGGACATTCGCCCTAAACGATAGAGCCGGTATTTTTTTAAATTTTATGTTTTCAATGAAAGTAAATGAGAGATTAGAAATGAACACTTTAAAGTGGCTGCACGAAGGTAACGGAATAGGAAACAAGACATAAATAATTCTGGAAATTCGTTTCTAACTGTAACTGACTGGAAAGACCCTTTGGCGTCTTACGTGCCGCTAATGTTTAGCATGAAGGCATACGCTTAACTATATAACATGAAGTCTAACACAGTTCTAGGTATCACGGTGTCCTATAATCGGATCAAAATCAATTGCCCGCTCAATACCACTTCCCCTATTATGAACCACTTCAGCTTGCCTCAGTGTTAGACATAGAGAGGCAGGACGGCCAATCGGTATGCTGCGGTCAGTGGTCTTGAACGGCCAAATGACTTTGTTCCGACTGAAAAGGGAAAGCACTGGCAGGTAGACTCAGACACTGTGTAGCTCTCTATCGTCTATAACAAGGGTAACGAACTCGTACCACGATTGGCGCGTGGTCGAATTATAAATAAAATGAATTTTACGTTCAACGAAATTTGAAGAGACCCCAAAGAAAGCAAACTAACGTTACACTGTTTCTGTTCTCGGGCGAAAATTTTGCCACTCTTCGATTCGAGCGAGTTCTGGAGTGAAAACGGAAGATCGATTCGGATGCTCATCGACGATCAGGTGGCGTTGCATCGGCTTATCGAGCTGGCCAACTCGCGGCCGTGAAAACGAAGTTAATCTCGAGGATTAGTTTTTCATAATCCACTTTGCGAGATTCGCGTTATATTACACTGGAAGAGATTCCATCGGTAGGGCTTGGCCGTCTCGAGTGCCCGTCGAGTATATAATTACGCCACCGACGATTACTCCGCCCTATTTAATCCTAGGCTGAACTTTTCTGCCGCGAGCCATTTGTTCTAATGTCGCTAGGGCCTCTAGAACTACCCCTTGAGACAGAGCGACGCTATTTCTTTCCAAGAGTGTCCGTGTCCGAGTTCAAAATTTTCTAGTGATTCGTAGCGCGGGAGGAGTGGCGACGATCATCCGACGAGAAACGTTTTATCGGTTTTGAAATGGCCTGACCAGTACTTAGACCCCCTGGGTATACTATCCACTCTCCTAATCATCTCGGCACCCCGATATGTACCTCGAAATTACGATTACGAAGATAACATCGAGCGTCGTCTTGGAAGGGAAACTTAACAGCACTGAGAGGACGATGTCGACTATATTTCTGTGTTTTCTACTCACTTGTTATCCCTGGAATGACTTTTACAGTCTCAAAGAGTGCAGGCGCGTATGGAATATAATCCAGGTAAATACGAGAATAAATACACTCGTCACGGAAATGATCAATATATACATTTAAATATATACAAGATAAAATATTTAAATTACTGATAAAATTAACGATACATCATTATTTAAATACGCTACTGTCTACTTTGTATTCGCCGGTTATATAAAACTAGACGGTTATGTGCATAAATGAACGAATGAACTGTTCTTTAGAGATGTAAACCGTATAGGAATAAATAAATTCTGTAGACATCGTTACTGGTACCAAGAATTGGGTAACGAACATCGTACACCCTTCGATGAGTGTTCGTAATCGTTAAACCATGGTACACGATCGATCTCCAATTCACCAATAACGCCATTGGTATGTTTGATAAGATAATTCGATACTTGTGAGAAATTGCACCGATAAAAAAATACGAATAATTCTCACGCGGTGGGCGGGGAGAAAATTTAATACTTTCAGTACTCTGGTGAATTTTTCAATGGCTCAAATCAAACGCCGGACCTTGCTTGCGGAGGTTTCAAAATAAATACGGATATTTGATGTTGAATAATATCCTCGTATTGAATTTTTGTATGAAAATTCACACAGATACCTTTCAGTTCTTTTTTCATTTAGTATCGCTGTACGGATGAAATTGATTTGAACTATTAACAATGGGTTTATTGATCCATGTTAACGGAGACTTTAATAAAATATATCACCGAAGTCTGCGATTCTCTCATCCCCGTGTTTCTCGATATGGTCTACGTAGATCGTCCGCTCGATTAACCGCGTTTTCCTTCAAAAGAGCACGTGCTTCACGGTTCGCTGGACGAGAGGTTAGCCACGTTCGTGTTCGACCAAGTCTTTTGCTCTGTAATACCCGGTTGACTGCACAGGGGTCTTTATCACTCGCGTACCACACTGTTTTATCAGCCATTCGCTGAACTTCACTGCCGACACCTTATTAAGACGCGCACGTCCGGAACAAGTTGCCCGTTTTGCAATTAGCCGCATCTTGAGGGAACAGGGTAATTCGTCCCCGTCGGAGGGAAACCCTGCTCGATGGCAGAAATAGGGAAGATTAAGAAATTGCAAGTAACGAGTCATAGTCGAATAGTTTAAACTATATCGCATAATACACAAATTTTTCTATGAAAATTGAATCGAATTTGTACAACTTAGGCAATCAAAGTTTCCACTCAAAATTCTTGCACGACCCTACTCTGTAACGAAAGTTTTAACGATCTCGACGAGAAGCGTTGAATGAAATAAAAAATGTGTAAGAATACAATTTTTATCTATCGTTAAACTCCCAGCACCGGATATACATATATATATATAGTGGTATATATCTACTAAGTACATCAAAACGTTTTTAACTCTATCGATCCGATAATGGCTTAAACTTCCTTTGTGAATAAAAAGTATGATCGATCGACGTATATATTTAGCGATAAGCGCAGTTTAATGACCTGGAAATCGACCGGGTAAGTCCCTTAACTTCGAAATTAATTAACGAGTCGTTTTATGTTTCTTTCGAACTGCCGTCGAACCAACAAAGGGATCGAGTTCCTCCTGCGGATTATGGTGCATCGATCATACAACAGGTGTACAAGCGCGATCTCGAAATTTACTACGGCGTCAGACTTTTCCATCCGCGCTATCGGGCACGGATGAGCTCGTAAATTCCGTTCCGGGAATCGGCGATTACCTGTTTTGCATCTCAACTTTCGACTAACCGATCCGCGTCTCCGCGAAACTTGCTCGAAACTCGCTTAAATTCGTCGGGGGACGCGAGTATTTCTTCCAGATGACCGATGAATCCCGTAGGAACGTCGGCGTCGTTCCGAGGAACGAAGTTGTCGCGGAAAACGAATTACAGCAGAGTGTTCGATAACTCGAGCTAATTTCTTGTTGCCCGCGAAGGAGGAGGATCAACTCGATCATTTGCGAGCTGACTCTCGGTTATCTCAACCGAAGGAATATTCCAATCTATCATCTTCCGTAAGTTTGAGGTATTAAAAGCATGCTTCCGTAAACATTTCACTACTAAAGTGCCACGTGCGATACGTACGCAACTAATTCTTCGTGACGTTTTCGAGAGGGACATATTTAGGTTAATCGTGTCTGTAATCGTGTGTTTTAATCGTGAGGATTATAAAGAACCTTCGTATGCACGAGGGACTTCCTCTTTTGCATATTCGTGCTACGTTCTATTTATATAAAAGAGAGAAATGAACCACTGCATACCACCCAAATAAAAAAAAATATTATTTCAAGAGGATGGGATCCTTTCTTCGTCGAGCCGAGTTTATCGAATTTATTTACCGCGTTCGTTGTTCCCTCGTCTGTTTCCGACAGGTCTAATAAGTTGGCTAGCATCAGGAATCGTTACTTAAATCGAAGGTTCCGCGATGGCAGCCTGCGAGGAGGAATAACGCCGCCTCGAGGGCAATCGGGTTACTCTTCTAGCAAGCAAAACCACTCAGCGGAGAGTGTACAGAGCGAGAACAGTCGACCAGGAGTTAAGTAACGACACGGACCGACGAGATGCGAAAAGGAGGGTCCCGCCAAAGCCCAGTTTACGCTAAACTCGACAGATCGATAGGCTCCGGTAATTAAGGTCGAGTTAGTTAATTGAAATATGGAGAATCGCCGCGATTAGCCTTCTGTCGGCCATCGTCGTTTAATTCCATCCACTTCGTCTTGCGGCCGAAACGAGACTTAAACAATTCCTTCGTTTATCCGGCTTGTGTTTCGATAGAATAATTTACTTATATCGCCACGATTTAAACTTTTGTCACTGGAAGAAATTCAAACGCCCATTCTCGTAGCATTTACTGAAATCAACGAGGCTCGGAGCATTTTAGAGATGGAAGCCACGCGCAAGAATGTTTTTAAATGAAAGATTACCTCTTATCCGTCACTGATCCGGTAAAAATTAGAACTTAAATAATGGAATGAAGTTATACCCCCAGCTGAACGAAGGAAAACTTATCCGGACAACTTTCCCAATCGCATCAACGTCGTGAATAAATTAAGATACCGCGTCTTTATTCATCCTCTAACGTTCGAATAAAATCGTGTCTCTCCTACGGTCCCTGACGGTGCATTTTACTCTTTTTTTGTACCGGACTAATTAATGGAATGACGTTTTTTATCAAACAGTAAGATTACGGTCCCTGCACGTCGGAAATTTTTTGACGCGGTTAATTCAACCAGTGTTTAATTAAATGGTCCCTCTCGAGGCAACGACGAATGCTCAATGTGCTCGCGAGTGCGCGAGCATGTACGCTGTTTGTTTATGCGCGCCCTTTGAGGTGCGCTCCCAATGCGGACGCTCGAATTGTTCGCGTTACTCTCTGTATTTTTAATCCACAAAAAACGGTTTTCACATGGGGAAAGTATATCTCATTCCTCCAACATCGCGCGAGCTCTTCCCTCTCGAATGTCTTTTGAATCATTCGCGTCGTTTTTCCGAATCCTGGCTCTATTGATCCCCGTCGCTCCATTAACGCGGCGAGAACGAAACGTAATTTGACGCGAGATGCTGGAGGAAAAAGAGGGACGACTTACGTCCGCGTTTCGCTGAAACGCGAGGGAAGTAAAATACGGAGCATAGTTTTTACCAGTCGCGACCTGTAGGAACGAAGCATTTTATCGTAATTGAATGACTGAAGCTTTTCAAAATAAACTCGCGACGTTCAGAAATCGAAGAGCTTTCTACGTCGCGACAATTTTGATGAATCCGCGAGAGAAATCGCGCTTATCCTCGCATTGCTATCTTAAAATAGAGCACATCGTAAAGAAGTATCGCACCGTGTTTGCGATTGAGTATCTATGTTGTTCGAAGTATGTCTACGAAAAAGAATGCAAAAATGGTTCGGTATCTCGAAGTTTGCCATGGAAATTCACCAATTATAGTTAGTCGAGTTGAATAATTAGTTCGAGTGAGGTTTTACCGTGCTAATGGATCACGCCGAGGCTTCGACTATACATGCAAGCGATGGCTCGTGGAAATTGTTGTCCTCGCCCCCCGACGATGGAACCTAAATGCAAGTTTGAATACTCGAATGAGTTGCTAATATGTTTCATTAGACCACAGCTAGGATATAAAGCCGGAGAATTGCGATTCGTTCCCAAAGGTTCGTTTACTGCCGCATCGCTGCTCCAGTTTCTATCTTGATGCAAATTCGCTATTCAAAGATGGTGAGCGCGACCATTGCTAACTCTGAAATAGTCTATTTCAAGAATAAACTTCGTCCGAAGTGTCTAGATGAATCAGGCTCAAAATCTATCGAGTCCGTACCGATGGAAGCTATTCCTCAGCGTCTGAAAGCAGAGAAATATTGCCAGGAAGAAACTCTTCAGCCGAGTCTGGCCGGAGCAGGAAGATATCGCGATGAAAGTTTCCTGCAGGATCGCGCGATCCTCTCGACATCACGGTAGAAATTTCCTCTTTTACTTCAACCAGTTTCACCTCTAACGCAACAACTACTCGCGCGTGGAAAGAGTTTCGTTCCGTAAAAAATTATAATCTCGGTAAATCATTTCTCGTCGGATGTCGTGACATTCCCAACCGGTGTTTTGCAATTGCGTTTAAGTATACTCAAAATTTTTAACGTTTTATCAATATTCTCTCCACTTGTATCAAACGGAGAAATTAATAACGACAAGGTTTAGATTCGAAAGAACGTGCCTCGAAGTGGATACACGAGGCACATCGCGTTAAACGTCTATCAGGGAACAGGTTTTGGTAATTAAGCACGTGATTGTTCCGATTGATCGGCAATTGCAATTAAACAACCACATCCACCGCACGTTGCGCGGTGCCTACAATCCTCCAGCGTGTTCGAAAGAGGTCGAGAACACGAAAGAGCGCATTTCGAATCGATGTTCGATCATTGCGAGCAACACAAAATACCACGAATTCCACTTCTCACCCTGATCGCTCCATTGGTCGGAGATGGGCAAAATTGTATTCCGATAATAGATAACAAACAAGAGAACCTCCACTACACTATGGCAAATCTATTTTATCGTACAGATTGTAATTATATTCTTTTCTCTTTCGTTTTACCCGACAGAACGAGACACAACAGTCATCGGACAACTTTGCGTTTAAACTGTCGATCGGACGGTCGTCGAATAGATGGGTTTTCTACAATGGTTTTCTATTCGCGTGAACGACGAACGCAGCTGAAAACAATAAAACGGTGCGGGGACAACATGCGAACGATTCGATGATAATTAGTGGCTGAAAATTCTGTGTAGACGTACAGGTTTGGTGACCGACGCTAATGAGGATGGAACGATGGCTCGCGTTTCGCTGGCCGTGTTAGGGCAATTCGATTCTGATAATTAAACTCGATTAACGAGACGCAGCTTTTTAATACGGGCTCATGACCCTCGTGAACAGGGGGAAACTTCGGTCGTGATGAATCGATTTAACGCAGACCGAGCTGGAAATTTTGTTTGATGTTTGTTACAAACATTTTACCACGTATAATGTAAGCGTGAGTATAATTTAGTTAGTTTTATTTAAACTGAATTTTCCTCGACAATTATTCCACAGAAAAATAGTTACTAAATCCGTACTGTTGCCGAACACATTTGTTTTCACGAATCTTGTCCAAGAACCCGATCGTCCAGCGACTTCAGGTTCCTAGTGCTGATAAGGGGGACTATCGTGTAACTAGCGACAGAGGTTCATCCGCGTCAAAGGGGACAGCCAATCGCGTTTCCTCGAAGGAATAAATGTCACGGGCCATTGAATTATTGTCATTCGAGCCGCGAATTCACGCTGTCGATGGATCGTCACGATCGAAGCCATGTGCACAAAGCGAAAGCGGCGCGCAGAGGCTGGGTCTGCTCGACGTACCGCGAGAAATTTGATGCCGCGATCCTACTGGCACGGAAATTCGTGCTCTTTCATCACAAGGAAATTTCTTTGGCGAAGCGCATCGGAATTCCCGGGGAATGTCACTCGAGTCGGATCTCCATGCGGAAGATACGCTATTACGGATGCGCGAGCAGCCAACGACGAGTCGACTCGAATCGAAAGCGGTCGCTTGAGGCGTTGCCACGGCCACGCGAGGACGTCGAGTGCGATTAAATTCTTCTGATAAGGGTTTAGACGAAGTCTCGACACACTGGCTTTACCATGCGAACGTGCCTTCTTTACTATTTTTAAGGATAACGAAATTTTCTCCAGATTCCACTTGCTACTTGGAGCCATTCCTGTTACTCGATAGCGATCGATGGATCATAGTTCTTGCAATGAGAAGTTAAATTGTTGTGGAGGGTTGTTACTCCAATCCAAGCTATCTATGTTAAGAAGTTTGGGCGATCGTTGCCACAAGAGCACGTGAGAATAATTACGAAGATCTTCAGACTCTTGGACGTCGCGTCGCCTAGTTACCTCGATTGCTGATCGTCACGGCGAAATCTACGCTGCTATAACCATGACCCTTCCTACACTTCTCGTAACAAGACCAGCGAAAATTTGATAAGATGCGAACACGCTGCCAAGTATCCGACAAAGTTTGGTCTCCCCACTCGAACTTTGGCTACTTACCTTCGCGCGAGTTACTAAACGTTTTCCTACTTTACACGGGGTTCATTCAGCTTGATCGTAACTTCGGAACGAACGGTTATGTATGCATGGTACGCATTACTCGCAAACTATCGAATCCACTCGAGAAGTTGGCAACTTACGAGGGTACCCCGAGAAATGAATGTGACGAATGATGAGATTTGAAAAGAAGCACTTTTTTAAAATGGTACCCGGTTTTCTTTTTAAATACCGACTTGACAGACTCCTTAGGACTTCGATGTCTTATCTTTATCTCGCGTCTTTAAGCTTAACCAATAACGACGTAAAATAGAATTTCAATTCTGACGTGAAGTAGATCGTGCAAAAATTGATCCAGCTCCACGGGTGGACTACGTTTCGGTGACCAATTTCACCTTCCTTTTTTATAGGGAATATAAAAATTTATCACGACTTCGAGCAACTATCGTTCGCAGAGCATCGTAAACGGTTCCGTTTCGATTATGGGACCACACCGATAAAGTGACTTCTTCAGCGAAAGCGTACACCCATTGTTTTAGTGCCACTCATGGAAAGCCAGCCAATCGTCTCTTTCGAAGGGCGCCTAATCAATGAAGAGAAACGAGAACTTGGGAACTAGGGAACTTGATGGGCCTTTATTCCGTTTAATGTCCTATGGGCGTTTCAGGATTTTTCTCGTTGCTCGACACAGTCTTAGCGGTAGAGTGAAATTCCATAAATCGAAGATCGAAGTACTCGTTGCACAGAATTTCAATGAATCGTTCGAAGAATAGATAGAAGAATCTAAATTTAAATAGAAAAAAATCCATCGTTCTTGTAATAGACCCGAAGGTTTAATTTAAAAGAGTTCAATGTGTATTAGAGCAGGGTTGCCTGGAGGTTCTACTTTATAATACAGCTTTGATTGTTCGCGTCTGGCTGAGCGCGGAACGTGGGTTCGACGTCGATATTCGAACCTAGAGTGGGCCAGACAACTCCACGTAGAACATTTGCGATACTTGCAGGCTGTACCTTGACGAACAATCGTAAATCCACCCGTTTGATCCCGATAGTCTGCACATGAATTTCCACATGTCCCAGAAACTCTGTAGTCGCGAGTACACGTCCTGCGCGAGACAGTATTCCTGGCCCTTTCGAATAAAGCTGACCTGACCGAGGGGCTGATTCGATTCAATCTTTAAATGTTTCGATATGTTTAGCTCGAGAACCCTCGGAGATTCGATCATTTTCGACCCCGAACGGTAGAGTGTCAGTTGAAACCGAAAAATCAGATGAATCTGGCGATCGACTTTTGGCTGAGAATAGAAACCATTGCTCATTTAACCTCCTGTTGCAGTGGCCGACTAAATGTGACCCTTGGGTCGAGCAGCGACCCACTATACCACGGCAATCCATCGTACGACATGTCCTGATCGTATTTCTAGATTCAAAATTCTAGCAGTGTAACCGTGTCACCTGTTAAATAATTATCCCGATGAAACTTTTCGTATTTGAAGATTGCGAAAGTTCCCCGAAGAATGAAAACAGTGTGTCCAAAAGATTGCGGAGTTTCCATGACGTTATGAATATTTCAAGGAAGACAAAGACATCTTGGTGGATGTGAGAGCGGGCGTAATCTTCCCGGAGCAATTATTTATCATCGAGCAAAGGGAGGTGAGTGACGGAGAAGAATTGCTAGAATCCTTGATACTCGAGGGAATAAATATAAACGAGTAAGCGCAACAGTACGAGTTGAGCCCTTTAAAAGTACTCCAAATGAATGAGATCGTAACTCGTAAACAAAACTAAGGCTTAAGACACTTAAGGGCAGTCACGTACTATACATTAAGGTTTCAAGAAACTTTGCCATCGTTGCAGCGGCGTGTGGGAAACGTTAGCGATTACGCGGGGAAGTAAATAGAGGTAACACAAGACCTCGTTTCGGGGATTATTTTCCTATTTCGTTTAGTAGAATATCCACAGATATGAGAGCGCGGGCATTATTTTCATCCGACCCTCTTACTTACTGAACTTATATTTCCATTATAAATACACGCGGAGGGTTCGAAAGCATTCTGAAGCGGCTCTGATTTTAACCGTGACGAGATGCTCGATTATTTATATTCTAAATGTATCATTAACATTTTCGTATTACTAATGCAAAATTTTCTCTTTGCTTAAAATGAAAATCACTCGTAAAAGATTCGACGATACGTGGCTACTTGCGACGGGATTGATCCCATCGCTAGTAGACCGAATCAACTGGTGAAAAGAGTGAAACGGGAGCACGAGGGCGCAGATTCCAGCAGGTGCACGTGCCAAAGATTTGTTGCATCTTGCTGAATAACAAAGAGTCGATGCAGTCTATAGGATCGCGGGAGTGCAACATGGCACCGTTTGTTCGACGGTGCAACAAGTCGGGTTAACAGCTGTTTCTAGCCGCGTGCGGTTATAACAGCAGTCATGGCACTCCCGACTTGGCTGACGTCCAACTTCGATTTTACGACCCCCCGCCGAACTTGGATTGTGCTCACGAATCACGGGATTGGGCACAAAAAGTTTACGCATTTTAATGCTCGTGAAATTCTTTAAATTAAACGATACCTTCTATTCGCGCATACAACCGTTCATTCGGTGGCCATGACAACGAAAACAGCGATAACGTTTGGTTATTCTTTCTCCCTAGAAATCAACTGAATAAACGCGTACACGTTGTACGCGTAATAAAATAATACAATTTTAAATTAAGTAAGACCCATGCCAAAATTACAGCTCTCTTTCGAGTCGTTCAAGCACGGGACAGAGAAATACCACCTATCGCGCGGGAACAAGCGACTATTCAAACAATGTCAAATGAGCCTACACACACCGAAGACGTTTCAAGTTGAAACTTGGAATCTAGGAGTTTGAAATCTAGAAAGCTAGAACTTAAACGATTCGGTGGCACGATTTTTTCCAATTTCGAAGCACGAGACGAGCTAAATTTTCATCGATTTACAGAAATGCATCCCAGCTTTAACTTCACTATTCTCTTTTAAGAAATCAGATAATAAAATGTCTGCGCACGTAAATATACCGTGCGATAAAACGGTGTTCCTGGCTAAACAAATTCGGGGAAACGTTGCTCTAATCTAAACACACGCTACATTCTGTTCGTTCTGTCCCGAACACTCGTCAACATACGCATTCGTACGGATACGCACCGATATTTCTCGCATCTACGAGCGTGCAGAGACAATATTATGTGCTGCAGAAACTGCGAACGTTGCATTGAAATACAATATTCACGATAGTCCGAGAAAGCTAATTTTTCCGATTGTAACGTAGATCCCTGGTTGTATCTTGATTCCGCGCGTGGGAGCACACGCGATCGGGTTCGATGTTGATTGCATCCGTAACGATCAACCTAGGGTCAGATTGCAAAGGAACGCGCGATCAATGAATGGCTATGAAGTCAAGTTACAATTGCAAAATATATCCTGAACCCTGTGTGCTTTGCGTACATATGCCCAGTTTTATCAGATGCATAAATACGCGATCCGCTATTTTCATCAAATTCATCGTTCGTAAAAGTTTTGTTCTGTTAAAAATTGATTTTCTATACGTGTTTTCTAAAGCATTCGTGAAACGAGGACTGTTGTATCGATCGAAACAAGCGGTGGGGTAAAAATTTCAGCCTATTTGCAACCAGTTGCAACAATGTATCCTTGGTCGATATCGACGCGCGAGGTCTCCCATTGTCATGCAACATTTCATTAGGCGACTACCATTCGCGTGCAAACAACATTCCCTGTTTTTGAAAAACTAAATTTAAGCGTGTTTAAACAGGCGCTCGTGACAGACTGCGCTTCGTTTTTAAATTGGATCCACAATACATGACTCATAGAATTTTGTATTTAATTAATTTCCCTGAGTGTCGTCAAGATATGAAATGACACAAACATATTTTTAATTTAATTTACAGGAGACTCGAAGAATAAGAGGATCCATTAGGTAGAAAATTCGTCAACCATGGATAATTAAGATGAATGGTGTAGCGACTCATACTATCCAATCTACGACGAGCCACCCCGTAAAAGGACCAGCTCGAACCAACAACGACCGTAATTGACCCTCCTCTAGATCGAAGAACTCTCGTTACATTTCAACGATTCTTGTGAAACAAGTGTCGTTACATTAGAATTTTCATCCCCGATTTTGCATGTAAAATGATGGAACTCGCGTGTGCTTCAGGAGTATTTTGTTCTCCAAAAAAAAAGAATGACCAATCTGCGACTGCAAATTTTTGGAGGTAAAATACTAAGTAGAGGAAAATTACATGTATTCTGGGAGGTTACTTACGCGAAGCACATTATTTTCAAAGACAACAAAATTCTTTAGTCGTGAACAGTAGGGTAATAAAAGATCAACAAATAAAGAGTTCTTAAGGAAGGTTCTACAAAGGGATACAATAGGGGTTCTACCCTATAATTAGTTGCATGGTAGAACTACCCCTACATAGCATCGTACTATGTAAGTGTCCTGACATTTGTTGAATGTCACGAACTTATACTTTCCACGTAAAGAGATACTCACTGAGACCGTAATCTCGCTTTTAAAAAAATTGCAAGGTACTCGATAACGCTGACACCGTATGCAACAGTATCGGGATTGACTTACCTCAGAGACGTAGGCAGAGCTTCGGAGGACGAAAAGCTGGGGAGCAGGGTCTGAGACATGCACCGTTCTTGGGCTCAAGGACCCGTTCAGGTCCTCGTTGCGCGTTCGCTGTCTCCTTCACGAGGTCTGTCACTTCCCTGACGGAGATACTACGACTTCACGTTTCCTCGAGCACCACCGAGACGAGGCGACATCGACGGTTCCGAGCTTCCGACGAGCTCAACTTTCGGGATCCACTTTATTCAGAACACGATACTCTCGACCTTTCGACTTCTTTTTCGTTCAGTACCCCACTGGCTCTCATTGATCTCGCGACATCGGCCACGCGATTATCCACACGAGGTTGACCGAGACGAATCACCGTGGAGCAGAGGAGCGACGCCGGTGCGAAGCGCTGACTGAACCACTGGCAAACCACCGAGGGGTGGTCCGTATCGCCGGAGGTCCCTCTACTCTGCTCTCTCTCCCGCTCTGCTACCTAACCCCCTCCCAAACCACCCCCAACCTCCTCTTCCTCAGTAGTTCTATTTTGCTCTACACCCCTTTCCACGTCTGCTCACTCTACTCCTACCTTTCTCGCCGCGTACCCTTCTACCCTTTGCATCTCTATCTGCTGCGTCCTCCGTGTCCACCCTGGTTTCTCTCCTGTGTATTCCCTTGTTCTGCCCATCCGTTACTCTCCGTGTCTTGCACGCCATCCCTTGCTCTTTACGAACCTGTCTTTACCTCCGAACCCTTCTTCTACCCTGGAATATCAATTTGTTTAATCGTTTAAATCACCTGGAAATAATTTTGATTGGTCGTGTATATGCAATGAAAGTCTACGTCAATTTCAGAGAAGAGTTGCATACTTTGTTTCGCGACTTGGAGTTACGATAAGTGCCAGAGCGAGTTCTTCGACGGCGACGAACCAAGGATGAATTTTAGAATAGAAAAATACGCTCGTGTGTACACAAATTTCCAAGGCAAACAGCGAACTCTCATCCTTTTCCCTCGTGGTTTTAAACTTCTTGTTTTCACAAATAACATTTTGGTAATATTCTAACATTGCTCCTGGGTTTTATCTGAAAGAAAAATTTATTAGCGAGCCATGTCCGTTTGCTGAAATTTAAATAAATAAACGTCCATCGATTCGAGCAAATGTTTAACTCTATTACATTGTACGTAATAAATGTAAACGGATAAAGTTTCTGAGACAGTCCTTATAAAGAAACCGAATATAAATCTACCAAATAAAATTTTTAAAATGTGGCTATTAGATTATGCGGAAGGAGGATCCACGATGAGGTCGAAAGCATTAACTAAAAGCATGGACGGTGTTTATTTCTCCACGAGCACTGTATTCCTAATACTAAACATTTTTAGTTGAACGGTTTGTTTATTAAGAGTGAGAAACTCTGAAACTTTCTAAACTACATACATATAATACCGGGAAAGTTCAGCAATAACGTTGCCAGCTTTTCAGTCTCTGTCTCATTCACCCCAAAGCCACCTACCCTCTTTCCTGTTGTTCTGCTCGACGACCCTTTGACTAGGCTTCTGCGTTTCTCCTTGCTTCCCTGTATTCCTTGATCACCAACCCTTCTCCGGTCTCTTCCATCCACCCTTCGTGCTTTCATCCACGTTACAGCGTTGGCATAACGGCGTGCACTCGTTACAGAAGGAGCTACAGACCGCCACGATCCTGTGATCCTGCGCTCTACCAGGTGCTTCGCGAGGTCTCGCGACACCTTGCAGGGTTTAGGTCGCTTTCACACTGGGTTCTACATACATATTTCATGGGAAGCGCAGAATGCACCTTCCCAAGGAGCCAGCTTTTACTCCCGTTAACGCTTCGACAAAGTGCATGCTTTGCTTTGGTTCCAGAGGAAATGTAAATCTCGAGTATCAAAATTATTTCGATATAATTATTTTCAAAAATATCGACCAATGAACTTTATTCTAATCGAAATAAACGATTGGGCCAGGAATTTGAGAAATTTAAATTTCCTTGGTCTACCCTCCTTTAGCCCCCTAAAATTCTATTATACACGTGAATATTATTACATTTGACTAAAACTAACCGTTTCAAAGCGACGGAGACACGGAACGTTACGTTTCTTTGATGTGTTGGGATGATTATTAACCCTTTGACTACGACGGACTCGAAACTACAAACGCTCAACAAGGTGTATGAAACAAGGTAGTTACTATATTATGCTCGGTTGCGGAACTGTCGCATTATGTTTAAATGTCTTGTGTACTTCGTTGTTGCTTTATTTTCAGTGCTGGCAGCGATGTCGTCTGGACAAAGTGCAAAAATACGATTAATAAATGGACCATGAAGTAATTCGATAGTCTATTCTCCTGAACAATATAATTATCTTGGGTCACAGGCAAATATGCTTCGAATAAATCGTGTCGGATTTTAAGAGGGATGTGTCGTACTCGAGAAAGGATGAGTTCAACGATCTACGGTTCGAATCTATTTAAGTAGCTGATTTATCTCGGAACGTATTATTTTTAGGATAAGTAAACCTTAATTTAGGTTAGATATAGATGACCTACTTATACTTCAAAGCTACCGATAGAAAAGAGACATGTCTCAACTATCACTTTAAGTTACTATATTCTTTCAAAAGCGTTCGCTTCGTTATAGTGCTGTAATTCTAGTTTCTTGGAGGGAACGACCGATCCGAGATTTTTCTTAGGGTTCCTCGTAATTTATTTTCAAAGTTTAGTTACATATCTTTCGCGCACTTTCGAGCTCCCGATTACGGTTACGGTCTCTGAAATTTCCGCCTGATGTAGCTGGCCATCGCTGTTGATGGTTTGCCGGGGGGTCACAGTAAAACTTTGACGATGGATTCGAACATTTTGTGGGCTCGTAAAGAGTAAGACATTCCGGGTTAAAGTCCTGGCGAGGAAAACATGACGTCGGTACGTGGTACGTTGCCTCGATATAGAAGGCCATTTTGATTCAAGAAAACTATGAAATAGTTTTAGAAAAGTTCTACAAAAAGGAGTTCCTTTTTCTCAGCTTTCAACCTTGACCATGCTTTTATTTAATGAACTTTATTCTTGGAAATGCTTGCTAAAATTGACGCATGTATTCCAGCAAAGATAAATTTTGAAGTTTAATTAATTCCATTTGTGGCTCTCGGAGTCTGATAAATATCAGTATTAAATGACGCGTCCTATGCGATTTCGCGTTGTATTGCTTAGCGTTCGTGATTCGTCAAACTATTCCGCTATGTACGAATCGAAAATTCCGCTGGAAACTGGCAGCGTTCATTGTCTGCGCTTTCAAGGGATCAGCGTTCGGTTGCAGAATCCTTCCGTCTCGCGCGAACTTTGCGAAGCGTTTCCACGAATACAAAGGCTCGAGGCATTTGTGCGACCAGTATCGGACCACATGTCATTTCAAATAACCAATACTGTTCGATATATGTAATTTGGTTTCAGTCGGATATCTCGTTTCGTCGTAGAGTGTTTGTTTTCGTAGATTCTAAAATCCCGACTCTTCCGACGTGCATATTAGAGCGATGATTGTTTTCGTCAAATTTTCGAGAAATCGAGCCTTTTGAGGGTCTCCTTAGCATATGGGTTAAGCGACATTTCCATGCACACAGGCAACGTAATTGTCACGTTATAAGCTCACTTAGACAGGCTTCAGAAACACCGCTGTTACATGCCGCACGCGTTACAGCTTGCTTTGACGTTAACGTACGAGGTAAATTTATACCTCGGATATGTATATTAATTTTTAGTAGCATTCTTTTATGGGTAATTATAATTTAACATGTAAAATTATAGGAAATGTAACGTTTCTTACTCCCCTTCTTGGAGACAATGATCTTTATCAAAGGTAAAAAAAAAATACACAATTGCTGCTTCCACAATCCTGCATTATAATATTATGCTATTATACGTTTTGGTATGTTCCTTCTTTTTCTTGTATGCATATAATTGAACACAGTTAAATTTTGCCATACAAAAGATGAACATTTGTTACGGTCACAAATGGAATTTTCTCTACTATTTCTATTACTCCAATTGTGTAGCCTTTTTCAATGTCAAAGTTATGTTTACTATTAACTATGATTGGTTAACTTAGGCTAGGTATGCACCATTCATACCATACAGATCATTCGCACACCATACACCACGCATTAACATCGGGATAAAAATGTCATTCAAGATGAACTTTTATTGATAGCACTATGTTTTTGAATATTTGTACATAGATATTCTGTAACTATACTGGTACATTCACAATTCCTTGTAAAATGTATAACTTCATAGCTTAAGTTCTTTTTCCTCTTAAAGTTTCATCCTTCCTAATGTGTTCAATTCTGGGATCGTTGGGTCTGAAAACTGCAATCAAAAGAGTATGGAAAAATGTTTATTAGTTTCCTTTCAAATCACCCGACAAGACTGCAATAGCGTCGAAGTACTTTCCAGTCGCATACTGGATTATTGACGTAATTGTGGATTGGAAGAATTACATAACAACGTAACCTAACCTATACGAAGAAACTGAGAATAACGTTCGGTCACTTACTGGTTATATTTTCGTAATATTTTTCCGGTCTGGTATCTCTAGATTGACGATAGTGAACAAAGATTGAAGAGCATAGTCCGATAATGGCTAGGGGAGACGCAGCTGCAATTTCTGGATGGTTATACCAAATTTTATACCAGAAATATTTGATTTTTTTCCCTGTGACACATCAAACTTCTTATCAAATATGCTCTACTATCACTCACTTTGCACAACGTACCGATAGATTGACCGTACAACTTCCTCAAATCTTCATTGAGCAGTCCTTCTTTCACAACTTTCACCATTTTTGCGACTGAAAATTTGTCAACACTCGGACAAGGTACGAAGCAACTGGAAGCAACGAGCGATGTGAAGTTACTAAGTACAAGAAATTCTCGAAACGCAGTAATCGATCCAGCGCGCGGGAAATTCAGACTTCATCTCGTAAAGAGAAACTATATTTACATAATACTTTTGATTACCACAGTCTTATATACAGAGTCAATGAAGCATGTATATTTTACTTCTTTACGTTTGGATTTAGTTACAAATCATTACTAAAAACACAATTTTTGTATATGTAAGTTTCACAAGCGTATAGAAGGAGAAATTTATCATCCCTTAGCAAACAGTGACAATCGATAGGGTAAAAAAAACGTGCCCCTTAAACGTGGCACATCTAAAACTACATTACATATATGCAAATATCAATATTAAACAGTAATCTCATTTTGTATCGATCTATTTTAATACCTACTTCGTTTGAAATTTTTATAAATATTTCGATACTTTTTATTAGGTACTTTGATATCCAATTGTTTAAATGATGTCGATATATCTTTTATCTGTTCTATCTGTTGTTTATTAACCAATAATTCGAATGTAAATTCAAAATATATTATTTAATTTCTGATTAAATACCTACGTCTGCGCAATATTAAATATACCGTATCGCCATCTCGCGCTCGGAGCGATAAGTTGGAGCCAAACGGCAGTCATGGCCGCCATCGGGAGGCCTTTAATTAGTGACAAGTGATTTTGAGGGGTGGTTTCTAGCGTTCGGTGTTAAAGGTATCGAATATATTTGGCTGGGATACACGGTACAAATCACGGTGGGCCTCGAACGTCGGGTGAGTACGAAAATCTCCCTAAATTAAACGTTGTACACGCGAAAAATCAACAGTGTGCACGGCTACTCTACATCCTTGGTTCCCACGCACGAGTTTTTGCATTTGTATCGTGAAACGATTTCCTTGTTTTTTCATTAAACTGTCATTCGAATGTCAGCTCTCCTTTCCTTTAATCGATATTCGTGGCTGCCAACAATTACGACGGAGCGATTGTAAACAGACGTATCGGAGTATCCGGAACATGCGTTCGCTCCAATTATGTCATAAAATGTTTCTCTCGATATCGCGACTAAGATTTTTCGCGGGCATATCGGCCATGTTGTATTGCGTAGCAATCAAATTGGAGCACGATCGATAAACTCTTGGTAGCAATTTTCGACAAATGTTTACTCTATTTTTGGGGTTAAGTCGGGCCTCCCACATCGTTGGACGTTGCTCCAATGCATCGATAAGGTTTATATACTCTCGTGGTTGCTCCGAGTGCTGTCAGATGACTCCACGTGCACCAATCCGAGTGTGCATTCACGTGTTAGTGTATCGGACAGTGCTAGATTGCACGGTCTCAACTTAAAAGCATTCTATATAATAGATTCCTGTCTGTTTTGTTTATAAATCTCAAACGTAAACATTCTTTTTTTTCAGAAAAGCGTCTCCCAACAAGTTCGTTGATTTGCAAACGTACGAACGACTTACAGGAAATTTAGCGCGATATTCGTATATCGCACTCTCAAGCTTCCAAACTGAAAGAAATCAACGCCTTATTCGCTTCTTCGAATAGCGAGACACAGTTGCGTGATTTATAACGTAACACTGTGTAACGCGATTTAACCGGAAGGCTACTACATGATACATTGCTGTGATTTTAACGCAGTCAATCACGCCTGAACTGTCAATATGTCAACATAAACGCAAAGAAATTTTTGAAAATTGTTTCTGTAATGGAAGCAAAAGGGTTATTACGTGAATCGATAGTTCGTAATTATTGGGTTCATCCATTTTTTTCTCGGAGCAAGAATCTAATAATCGATTTAAAAAGTTTTTTACTAACATCCGCAATTGTGAGGACAAGTTTATTCAATATTACCGAATGTCAATAAATTCATTCGATGAATTATTAGAAATTTTGAAACCATGTATTTCAAAACAGAACACACAGTTCAGAAGAACGATGCGGCAAAACCGTGTAGTGTGAACAGGGGACATATGAATAAACGTGTTTGTTCAGCGTGCCGCAGTTTGCTGCGGTAGCACCGCACTAGTGTAGCAACTCTCATTTGAATCTATGCAACGTCACAAACCGGATGACCGCATCCGTCATAACCGCAGCGGCGAAAACGCATAGTGTGGCCCTGGCCTTAAGAATTTGATGCTTTTCTTCATCCTCACTAACCACAGACAAGAGGATTGTTCATATTACCAAACAGAGAGGGACATTTGTTCAGTTGTAACTCAGACAACTTTATTTCATTGAGAATTTTTCTTTAATTTCGCGTCGAAAAGAAGACGGCGTAGGACGGGTCACGTCTAAATTGTATCGATCGTAAAACGAAACGAAATTATTTTTAGACGAATTTTCGTCGATCCGCTGCCGCTAGAGCACGTAACCGTGCTTTGAAACACGGAACTATTTAAATACGAAAGAATAATATCGTTCGGACGGCTTTCACCCAGCCCATACGATCGATAACTTATGAAGTCTTCGTGACAGTGGTTCTCAAGTCTCTGGAGAAATCGATACATTTTTCATGGAATGTTTTAGCAAGAAAGATATATAGGCCATTCAGTGTCAAATCGGTCTCTTTCCTTTCCTATCATCAGTGATTCAATGCGAAGTATGTCCTAGTAAATTTGAAAACTTGAGGGATTCTGCTGCTTTCAAAATTTGATAAACAGTATCCTCAGATTTGTACGAAGATATTCTTCGCAGAGGAAATTTTGTCTGTTTATCTGTTGAACATATGCACCTCGATTTCTTCATTCCAAGTACTCTCATATTGGAAGAATTACATTAAAAAAGATAGCGTACTTTTCCATTCGTTATCCTCGATTTATACTTAGTCAAAAAATTGCATCTATCTCGTTATCTCTCGTAAAGCTCCAATTCTGTTTCCACCTTTCACGCGATATCAACAAAGAATAATTAAATCCGCAGGAAAGTAATTGAACTTCTACAAGCAAAAAAAAAAGGAAATCAACGAGTAGTATGTACCGCGATAAATCGTCCCTGGCTTAATTGGTCAGTTTTTTTCGGGTCTTCGATGCGAATAGTTCGACGAAAGAAAGGAGCAAGAATTGACAGTGATCGATTCGCTGTAGACGCGGGGGTGAGGGAGTTTCGCGATAATTACAAGCGCGTTTCTTGCGATGTTCGTTGGGTGAATTCTGGCCAATGCGCGAGCGTCGAATTCGTTGCTCCAGCTTGCTTTTGGCCGCTTTGCGTCGTGGAATTTTCGGATTCCTCGCGAAAAAGCGAGCGGGCGCGTCTCTCGTTTGGACAAAAAGCCACGCTCCTGAACTCGTCGACACGTGCTCCGAAGGGACCACACACGTGGCTCGGAACCAACGGTAAGCGCGATCCTCAGCTTTCCGCCCCCCCCCCCCCCAGCCCCCTTTATGTCTTCCTTATTTCTTCAAATTTTTGTGCACCACGCATCCCCGTTCGTGGAACGAGAACAGAGTCGTCTCTCGTTTCTTTGCCGATCGATCGAATTACGAGACTCGTGGAACCTTCGACGAGAGATCAAACCGTAACGGACGACATTCTTAAGTGGATACATGTTTTGGAGTGGGTGAAGTAAAGGCAAACCTCGTTCGTTGCACGTGATAAAGTTGGATTTTGAATTGAAACGGGTGCTCTGAATTAAAGAAGAAAGAAAATTACAAGCATGGTTGCATGTGACGTTCCAAACGTAAAGAAAGATTTTTGAAAACTCGCAACTGATGGCATAGTAGTAACATGGATTCCAACTGGTTCTTACATCGCTAGCGATTCCTAGGGTTAACAGGAAGTAGGAGATATAGGCAACGACGTGTGAAAAACACATCAGGTTTGCGAAGTTATTTCGTCTATGAAATTGTCCCGTTGGTTATTTCGCTGCCACCGGTCGAGGAAATATCGTTTCGCGGCTCGTATCGCAATTCCACGAAGATCTCTAGGATCACGGCTCGAGCAAGAGAGATCTTCGTACAGATACCCAAGTACACCGATCTGTGTACGTTTGCGCAGCGAGTCGAACTGATTTATTCATGACCCAACCCACGCGATCGCGTTCGCACCTGCGCGAGCGTCTTCCTGTCAACGATAAAATCTACGCCTGCCGGTGTTTGTTGGGTTTTCTGATTCGCATCGCCAGCGTGTCTCAAAATCGATACCTCGTACTTGGGGTCATTCGAGACCCTGGAATGCCAGTGGAACTTACATTAAATTGCGAAGGTATCGTTACAAATGTCTGGCATTGGAAACGCTCCTTATTGAATCAACTGATAATTTTACCAATCGGCAAACGAGAATAACATAAATTCGGATGAATTACGTAGATTCTCGTAATTAGATCACATCGAGTGTTCCATTAATTGCCGCAACTCTTCAGGTATCCCTTTAGATACAAAGTGTAAAAGGTTACTAAAAGAAGTAAGAAGAATTTCAGTCGCAAGTACGTCTTATAGCATAATCAGCTTTTGGTTAGTTATGGAGGATTTGTCGCTGCAACAAGGAAAGCCCGAGACAAATCGTGGTGGTTTTTGCGACTTGGCAAACGGCGCCGCCGGTAGACACGAAAACAGTCCAGAGAGACAGCGGGAGAACGACGCTGACCCACGGAAGAATTGTTTCTAAAACGGCACCGCGAAGGGGTGGCCGTAATATGTAGGTCGAACTAGACACGGCCCGCGAGGAGACGCTTGTTTTCTCATTCTAGTTAAACGTTATGGTGACAAATCTTGTCCGTCGTCCTGTAACGGCTCCTGCTTATTTTCGCATCTGGGGCTGTATAGTCTCTTCTCCTAGGTTTATAATTATCACCCGTACTGAACGTGTTCCGTCGATACAATAATCGAGACTGGACAGAGTGAAATTACGTGATTCGTCTTCATGATTGGATCAAGAAAAATGAGGCTTGGAATTCAGGAGAACTTTTCTAACTTTTTGATGTACAGTCAGTCCCATAAATATTCGTACCCTCTATGTCTTGAAGAAATTTGTTTAAATTAAATGGTATATTTATGTAGGTGTATGTTTGTATAAATATGTTGATGTACATATAAATATATACATGTTTGAACTTATTTATATATATATATATTTATAATGAAATTGGTAATATCAAAACTATTATTTAATTTGGTCAAACTTCGTCAATGGGCATAGAGGGTATGAATACTTATGGGATTGATTGTATATCAGTAAAGTGAACAACTAAACATATTTATCGTCGTTCGCCCGAGGTAACCGCGCCTTCGAAAACAATTTTCACCTTACCTTCGACTTTTGATCGACCAGAGACAAGAACTGGTAAAGGAAATTCTCCAATTTCTCGGAATTCCTCGTATTCCGAGAAGACATCGACCAGAAGCCCGTGGTGTCGTCTCAGTCGCGAAATAACTCGGGAATACGTTTGTACGGGAAAATACGAGCGGAATGAATATTTCGAATCAAGCGGGTCCACGGGGCATCGTCTACTCGCGCGGAATACACGGCTTTGGCGAAGACCTAGCGCTTCGGGGTGTACGGTGCATTAAATCACGAAAATCGCGCGAGCTGCCAGAGCGACAATAATACTCGCCGCTGCACCTACGGCCTACGCGTCTTGCTTGTACGCTTCTCGCATAATAATGCGCCAGAGCGTAATCTGTGCCAGCCGTCGGCCACTGCCAGATTCGAAATACGCAAGCATAACGACGATGGAGAGGGCTTTGCGCTCGCTAGATCGCTAGATCGCCCGTTGTCGCTGCCGGTGGGAATAACTTCAATCCGTACCCACCGATGTCCATCGATTCGGTAGAATTAGTGGCAATAATAACGTCTTTATTGCACCGTACCGAAAGAAAATATGTTTATAGCGCGGTGTGAAAGGCGAGGCTCGGTCGTGGTGCCATTAAGCCTCGCCTAAAGGCCTGAACCTGAAGTTTATTTTATCAGTTATTAAGTGTCCGTTGCTCGGAATAAGTTAACAACTCACACGGATTTCCTCGGATGTGTAGTTCGAAATGCAACCTGCTCTTTTTTTTCAATAGCGTTACTTTGTTGATTTTTAGCTGTCTAGCAATTTGTTCTTTCCTGAAGAGAGAAAGGTGTTTTAAGTTTAGAGTTTATAAGAGGTCCATCGATAAAAGCCTCATCGATCGTTTCTGGGATCATCCAACCCCTTAAATCGTTTACTCCATGACTTGGTTTCAGATAATGGTCATTTTTTACGTTCAAGCAAACTCACAGGTTAAATGAAATATTTTGTATAGAAATATAGTATCCGAATCTACTTGCGACGCGCTTGGTCCCATCGCTAGTCGCAGCCGCCGACCGATAATGTATACGAGACCCGTTTCGGGTTTAATGCTTTATCCCGAATACTGTTTCTTCGAGCGAATCGTAATTCTCTATACCGATGTAACCGCGTCCAGACGCCTCTCTGGCGGCGATTCAAGCTTTCTTTGCGTCGAATAAACTCGCCGAAATTGACCCTTTTTTTCGGCTGTTCAAACATTTCTTCCTCGTCGTCTCGACGATGCAGATATTCGTCACATCTTTTTTTATTTAGGCGGAATGGAAGTAATTATCGTAAATTGTTTCCAAACGTACACTTGAATTTCTCTAAACAGATCAGCATTTCCATTGGCGAGTCAACGATAAAGATAAAGAAGAGCTTCGAACTATGCGTGTTCATTGTAGGAATGGTCTTCTGGATTCTCTTGGCTATGATTCAAATTTCTCTCGTTAAATGATCCTGAGATTCGAATACACATATCGCAAGTTTCTTTATGGCTTCGATAAAAGAGACGATTAGGGGCAATTTTAATAGTAAACTATATCTAGTCGTCCTGTAACATCGAAAGTAGGGGCTATTTAAACTTCCTAAGAACATTGTAGTATTCCAAGTTACCATTAGCAAGCAATTCGACTCGAACGGCGCCGCCGATGACAAATTAAAAATTGCCATTTGCGAGTCGCGTGTAATAAGCTATCGTCGCTGGGAACCTCGAAAATGAAGTTGTACTTTGTGCCAAGTTCCTGCGACTGCCAAATTGAAGTGGCGAGCACGGAAACGCGGCTGGTGTAACTTTTGCGCTCGTCGCCACGTTTCTATCATCCGTGCGCGTTCTGTTTCGATTTCAATATTCTCTCTTATTCGCCCAAAATCAACATCGTAGTCAATGTGTACGATAATTCATGCGCACAAGCCCTGGTCTGTTATAGCTCGATGCGTTTTCTGGCACTCGTTCAAACGATTTCAAAAAATGCCTACCGACCGAAGATTATTTTTAAATCGTCAAATATCCAACGAGAAAAACCATTCAACGGAGATGGGCAAATTCCTTATTTCGGTGAACATTTGAGAATAACGAGTGAACAGTATTTCGTTGAGTCAGACAATCGCAATCTGAAATAAGCAATACAAATATGGCCATAGTGACTTAAGTGTCAATTTCACGAGAAACGTGGATGATTCGTTGCACGTGCACAAAAGCAACGCGTAGAAGAATGATTTCAAATATATTAATCAATATATTAATATTAAATTCATTTAATACTAAAATTCAAATATATTAATATATTAATCAATATAATTAATCAAACCAGTTGGGCGACGAGCAACATAACGTTTCGACAGCAAAGGGTTAAATTAGCCTGGCTAGGAAGTAATCAATTTAAAAACAACGCAAAGTGGATGGTCGTTACGTCAAAGACGAGGGAGGAGCGAGAGATGAGGCGCATCGAAGCGTAAACGACTCGAGCTTAGTGTAACGAGGTTTTGTTAACAACGTTGCAGCATTGAGCCAAAAGCTTTTCTCTCGGGACAAATATTCGTAGAGAGCGCGCTGATGAACGCGCAACGTCTGTTCTAATGAAAATGATCTACTCCGTGTCACACCTGTTGCTCGATGAGGAATGCCGCTCGCAGTCGTCGTGATAATGACTCGTAAACGTGGAAAACATCATATTTAGGAACTGTTTACCGACCAGGCCGCATTTTGTCGCTCCTCGAGACCGCATTCCCCTATATTTATTCGATTTCTGACAACGCACACGCGCGTCATTATTTAACGCTTGACGTTCGAGAAGTTCCAATTTCTTTTTCTTTTTTTTCGCTGGGTGACGAAATTTTTGTCTACTTTTACTTCGACGACACGTCCAGCTCCGTCTTATGCGAGGGAGGACGAAGTTGGGCTTGTTGTACTTAACGCTGGGAGGGATTCTTTTCATACGTATATTAAAAGATCTTGTGGGACGTAACGGGCAAAAGATACGGGATTCGTGAATTATTAAGAAAATAAAAAAACTAAGCAGGAATGGTTTTGAAGAGCATTCTTGCCGATGACACAGCTATGCCTCCAGAATTCTGTTATAGAACTCTGGAAGCAACTCCAATAAATTACATAATACGTTTCGAGCTTGCATCTTCAAAATAAAAGAGTTTTATAAAAATAAATTTGCGTTTCGCCCAGGTTTTGCCAATGGACTCGGCAAGAGTGACCCAGAAAACTGTGCCTTAGACGTGACTAAAATTTCAGTGAAATTTTTTAAAACCACGGCTCCGCTTCGAGATAGCTCGTAGTAATTATTTTGTTTGACAGTGTAAAACCGAAGAAAACGTGTTAGGGAAACTAATGGCTCGACGTAGAAACATTAACGCACGCAAGGAATTATTACTTTCCTTAACACATTGGCTTATGTAATCTACAATCGCTTCCAATTCCCAGTCTCTCTAAATACCGACGATTTGTCGAGTTCGTTGCAGGTAACGACAACTTTAATTCGAGGCTTATCGTCGCGAGCCGTGCATTATTCCGGCGTCGGGACTAATTACCGATAAGATCGATAGCGGCGATTATTCTAATCGGTTTAATTGAGACAGACCTCGCACCCAACAAGTAGAATTTTCACGGCACGCGATCGGCGCGTGGTCGGGTTCGGTCGATAGCTAGTTGCGTCACATACCGATCAGCTACGCAAATTGAGTCGGCGGTAAGCGTAATTCGAAATCGTTCCGGGGACGACTAACCAACGTGATTAATTTTATTTATTTAACCACTATATTCGCCATTGGAAAAATAAAATTTAAATACAAGAACAATGTATCAAGGTATTGTAAAAGGCGTTCGACGAATGAGGCTGTTCCACGACCTAACTAAACTTACAATTTAATACAATGTAAACATGTTTACAAGTGCACGTAACCACGTTGACTGCCAAACTAATAATCGTGAAAATTCCAACGAGACTACAGTTTTATTTCTATACACTTAGAAATGACATAATATAACATCTATAGTAGTACTTGTTTTTGCAACCTCTTTAGAGTTTATCATCGAAATTAATTTTCTTCGATACCTCGCTTTCAGGATTAATTTGTTTATTCCTTAGTGAAGACCCTTGTTACCTATATGTGGGTGACGCGGCGGTCAATGCGATACGAACATGTAGTATTGCGAAAAATGAGAACGTATAAGAAGTTTACGAGTCTATCGAACGTGTATCTTTGGGAAAGAGTATGGTTTGGACCGGTAGGGTTCACGAAAGCTCTCTTACAAATACCGTACTTTTCTGCTAGAAAGTTTATCGAAGAAGCATTAGGTGTTTTGGGGACAGAATGTTCCCAATCCGCGTATAAGACACCCGAGGAAATTAATCGGGATCGTTAATTGTTTAATTGGTCGGTAGCAGCGATCGGCAAATTTGAACGTCGACGCGACGGTGCGCGTAATTTATGGGGCGAAACACCCGGGACGACGATGCTTTCAGGGGGGGCTTTTTGCTCTTGTTCGGTTCACTTCGTTGCTAATTCAAGATTAGCCCGGCCGGGCTTCGCACCTATCATCCGCTGCCAAATGTCTCGAATCATTAAAACAGAAATGGTGAATGTTTATGTTTAAAAGTATCCGTCGAAGACACAAGACCAGTCAATTGGCAGCGCTCCTTTTGCCAAATCCTTTTCCCCGCGTGGACTGTCTAGGTACCGGCGTCCGTTTAATGACTCGTCAAATCGGCCAGCGTTCCACGTCAAAAATTAACCCGCTTTAAGTACCTGTTTATTCGCTGCCCCGAAGGTGAGATTTCGTAACTTTAGCATTAAGTAATCCCCGGTAAATTGGGTAAGATGGGGTTTCAAGCGCCCGCCGACTCGAGAACTCCCTCGATCAGAGTTTGCATAAAACGTATCGCGACTTGAGTCTAACTGGCATTCCTGGGCTCTATGTTGGCACGTGGCACGTTTTCGTTTGTCTTTATGCGTTGCCAAATCAGACAATAGCAGTGGTTTTATCGTCTATCGATTACTCGCCTCTTATCGTGCATCATTTTCGAGTACGGTGCTGTTCCAAGTTTGCGTTCCAAGTGGAAATAAAACGATGGCTACCTAACGCCCAAATACGAGAGATTAAGTAGGCAGCAATAATTAGAATTTATCGATCCTAATAGCCTTATAGAATATCCAGTTCTCATTTTCTATCAATTCTTCGTCGACTCCTGCAACCGTTAACGATATTGATTTATACCGGTCTCAGAGTGAACGATTTATTGTTATCATAAATTACAAATGTATTAAACCAGTATCTCCTAACGAGCAATGCGAAATCGATACAGGGATCTCGCGTGGGAGTGAGCATTAATTATATTTGTATCGTAATAAAAGCAACGAGACGGTATCGCGAATCGAGCTGTAAAAGGAAACGATCCAATTACCTAAATAATTCTATTCTTCGATCTTTTTTATTTTTATACCATAAACGATCATACTTCGCGATGGTTGAATAACGCTCGATCCTCTGGGTTACATCTCGATTGACAAATACCATAATCGATGAATCAACGTTTTCCATCGAGTATAACGAAGCAAAGTATCCGAGAAGCGAAAGATAGGGACGTGGAAAACGGTAAGATCCAGTTTCTCCAAACAATTCCATTCCCGTCAGTTTTCTCGTTGCGATGCTTTAATTCGATTACATCGCTCGGAACCAGCAGGACAGGGCGTTTAACTCAGGAATTCAGCAATGTAACGTGCCGGTGTTGCATCAATGTGGAGGAATTTCGCTTGTTATATATTTCGCGACATGGCGCAATCGGGTGGTTTCGCGAAGTCGCGCGCTATATGAATTATTTTTGAGTGGTTGAGTTATCGCATTCTAACGTCGCGATTCTCGAAATAAAGGCGTCTCGGTCAGGGAGCAGGGAATCTCGTCTCGCGACAACGCATTTCCGAAAATTGAAGTCGCAATGCCCGAGAGCCTATATTAGAGAGGCGCACCTGTCCAACTTCGTCAACTGGGCCGGTCTGGATTATTAGCTTCCGAGTGTCTGAGCCCCGCGATTTACATCCCGTATGTAGATAAATTGACCCGCCAAGTGGAAATTGCCCTTTTCGAACGCCTCTCTGCTACTTTGTACCCATAGTCAAGTTCGTTTTGTCGACCGTCTTCAAACGCAGACGAGACACGAGTGCGCGAACAAATGCTTGGCATAACGATATATGGCTCCTCTCTAGGGTAACTTCTGTCGCGTTTCAATCCCTAAGTCTAGTCAATTCGACGCAAACGTAGTCTGCAATTATGAGAAAAATTCAATATCGCCGACTGATATTTCTTAAAGGAATACGGGACCTTGTTTTATTTTTTAGTTATCAAGGATACAACGATCTTTAAGGGGCATCTCAGTTAATCAGTGGGGCTTTTCGAGTGGTACCACGCAAAATGTTATTACCCGAAAAAGGAGAATCTTCTATACATATTTACTCGTTATTTATTCGTTATTATATTTCGCAAAGTTCGAATGAACGCGCAAAGTCGACGCGTGCGAATCTCGAAAGCAGGGGTGAAACGAGTCAGTGGATCGCGAGGCGACCTTTTGTTTCGGCGAACCGTGTAAAAATCGGTCACGAGACCGTCGTAAACAGGCATCGTCGGCACGAGAACCCGAAATAGTTAAGCCGAATTCTCGGACCAGCGTCGGCTTAGCCGCTTGTCGTTGCCATTTGACAACGCCTACGCGTCTGCCGCGACTGGATTAGAATTCACTGGCAGATTTAGGGCCGGTTTCGTAATGACGATTAAAGGCACATTAAAACTCGCGCGATTAGGGCGGAATATGCGAGGAGTTCGACAATACTCGCGATCGGTCGTCCATCTCAACTCTGGAGTTAGGTGTCCAACTTTTTCCTTTAATGTTTTCTTTTGTGTTGTATTTCGCTTCTCTTTATTATCCATACAAGTTTCTTTCTTTAACTTGAACGTATATTCTGGACAGCCTCTATAATTTAAGGAAGGCAAAGGAAAAGATTTGCTTTCTTGAAACCTCCCGAAGTGAGAAGACCCCGCAGAAGCCGTTTTATCGAGACGATTTATGTCTCCGACTGTCCGAAACGATGACGCTGAAAACGCGACGAAGGCTCGTTAATTGCGGTCAATTAAACCACGGCGGAGATGACGCAGGGAGGTTGCGGGAGATCGAAATGGTAGCGAGAAGCCGTTTGGAAGTCGCGAAGCTCGAATAATTCAAGCGACTCGAAAAAGATCGACGAGTAGGACGCGGGGAAACCGGATCGAGGGATCGCGATCGAGTTTCCGATTCCTTGGATCTTTCCCGTTTACGATCGTTTCAACGGCAGGACCGCCGTGTAAATGCATCGCGCGGATCGATCCTAATGATTTCCCTTTTGGAAGCGAACGCCTTCGCGATTCAGCCGACCAGTTTGTCTCGTCAGACAATAACGACGATACTAGTGGCAGCGATCTCCCGCAATGAATTCTAATTACCGCTGGCAATTCCCTTGGTATTTATGACGGCGGAGCTTAAATTCCGCTTAGCGGCGGCTATGATTGTCTTCTTGCGCGGGGAGAGACAGGCGGAATTCTTACGTGCGCGGTTAGCTTGTGGGAAATTTCGATTGGATGTTCCCGAGATCCCCGGGAACCCGTTAACCCGTGACACTACCATTATCTTTTCAGTTCCCGTCGAATTTTTTTATCAATTTAGTTACATCCTTCGTGAATTTTGTATAGAACTCTAATTGGACAGGTATATTTACGTCATAAACGAGTAAGCGATCGACAATTAAGGCGAATGGATTGCGAAGAGCGTTTTATTATCGATGACTCGACTACGCTTCCAGAATTTCAACTCTGGAAGCACAATCGTGTCGCTAATTAATTGCATAATTTGTACCGGGGTTCGGAGCTCTAAAATGAAAGAATTACGAAAACTAAGTGGCTATTAATTTTCCATTTCCGAACCTGAGACGAATTACGTAACCCAAATTACGCTCCCAGAGTTAAAATTCTTGTGGCGCGGTCGCGTCATCAGTCATAAAATGCTCCTTAAAAATCATTCCTTTTAATTGCCGATTCTCCGACGTTTGGAGTGTTCTTATTTTGTAGCGAAACATAAGTTTCATTCGTCAAAAGTAGCCTTCATTCTTGGACTGTTCTCGATGATCGATGGTAGATTAGACTTTTATTATCGTCAGTGTTGTTCTTCACAAATCTAAACGCCACCCATCGTTGTGATTCGAGTCTGCTCGAGAAATTTTACACAGAAAATCGTCTATCGTAACCTGTGCTTTAAAAAAAAAAATTGTAGCAACAGAAACGACATCCCTAAAACAGTCTGAAATCTCCGCTGGTTCGAAGTCGCTTCATCCCGCGGCTTATTCTTGGCTGAGCGAGCACGGATGAAGCTGTAACACGGTAGACGTAGCGGCAATTAAAAATAACGCAGCCAACTATGTCGCATCTCGGCCGCAACATCTCGTTAATCCTGACGAACCGGGCGCGATAATTCCCTCGAACAAGGAACACGTCGAGATAAGGAGACCGCAAGTCCTGGGCAATTCTTCGTCGGTGTCCGCGGGTGTCCTCGCTACAGTGTCGAAGAGCGACTCCTTAAAGCAGGATTACCAGCGCGTACTCCAGATTCGAGTGACATCTTAATCGCTCCATTCAGTGAATATCAGTCTCGTGAATGAAAGAAGTTGGATTCAGCCTGGTCCACTGAAGCTTCGATGTACGCTGGGTCCCATATGCGTTTGGACCTTTGGTTCACTGAAAAATTCCAAATTGATTCTCGTGTAGGGATTTTAAGTAATTAATGTGTTAAGAGGTACAGTGATGAATAATGGAATTTTTGGATAATAGGACAACCTTTTCTGATATTCAACTCTTTATGTTTTTTTGAACATGCATTCAATGCTGATCCAAACAATCTTTCAAGTGTATCGCTTGTCCGAAGTGGATTACTTTGGACTAAACAAATGAAAAATATTGATACTCGCATCATTCTGTATATACTAAAACAATCATAGGTGCAAATATATTGTTTTTCTTTGAATATGTCCAAAAGTGGCACTCGTATCGATGAAATGCGAGGGTAACCGAATTTTATCAACATTTTCTAAGTACCTATTAAGAAATCGTCTCGTCTTTGATTTTTGTGTGCAAAAAGGCATGACCGCACGGTAGCCAGGACGTTGAGGTTTGGGGTAGCATCGCGATCCGTTCCGTCCACCCAACGGGCCAAATTACGAGGCATGAAATGGCGGGAATTTATCTTGCACGCTTTTAAGCGACGTAATAGCGTATTTGGCTTGGATACCGAGACACCATATCACACTTCTGCTCTACCGGGGTTCATTGGTAGCCTGATCTTTCTTTTTTTACCCTTGTCCTCGGTCGGTCAGCTCTCTCTTAGACTTCGGGCTCACCCCCGTCCGCCTTCCCGCGGCTCGCCTCGCACCAGGAGGCAAACCAATTACATTATTTATAACCTCGAACTAATCTGATTACACGACGGCGCCACGCGTCGCCTGCCCCGTGAACCGATGCCATCGGCCGTTTCAATTTAAAGGCGTATCCACCGGGCCAGCCAGCCGCCTCGAAAATATCACGATCCAGAGACTTCACCGTTGATGTCCCTTTTGTCAGTCGCGTCTCTGTCCTCCGTTCGTTTTTCTTTCCTGTCAGCGTCCCATTTCGCTCGGATACGTCCGTTACGACGTATCTAGTCTCGTCTAACGAATTTTTGACGTCACCTTTGTTCATTAAGAATTGGTCGATCGATTAAGGTTAAGCAAATGGGGCACCCTCCAATCGGGCTGATTTTTTTTATCATATGTAGCCCTTGACTACTTCTGGACTTCTCCCTCTTCCACTTGACTTGCCAAGTCAAGGGCTACTTATGATAAAAAAATCACCCCGGTCGGAGGGTACCCCATTTTCTTAACCCCAATCGATCGATCCTATGGAATCTATGTGTTCGCAAAACCACGAGTCCATCTTTAGTCCACAGGTCAATATGATCGAGTATGCCTGTAATTTATAGGAATCAGAGTCCACGAATAGATTTACCAGGAGTGACACGGCGTGCAAAATTGAAACAACCGAAAATATTATGTCGACGTATGCATAGTGGCTTTACTCGTGTCTAGGGATGCCATGTTCCCGTCAAACTTAAAAATAAAGGCGATTCGGTGACGATAAGTTGGCGGGAGTAAGGAAGGGTGAAGAGAAAAAGAGAAATAAATCATCTTAGCTGCCGGTCCATCCGTCGAATGACGTCAGCGGTTCCGTGACTAGGTCAAGGTGTCGAAGAGTATCCTAATTGTATGATGGAACCTTTCGTTCTGCTTTGCTCGGTCCTCGAGATGCGAGAGCCGGTTCGTTCCGGTGCATGGGACGATCGTTTGGCAATGAAATCCGACACAGTTACATCAGTCGGTCCGTGTCGTTAAGTGATATTTGTATCCGAAATTTAGTGGAACGCCCTCTTCGCTCGCGGTCCCGATAAACAAGCGACGGTTAATTTTGCAGCTCCGACTCGTTGGCTCGATACAGCTTAAAGGTAGTTTCTTCGCCACGGCGTTATACAGGGTGTCCTAGCAATCACGATACACGTGGAAAGGTGGTGACTTTTCGTGCTAAAGCGAATAGAAAATCGAATTGTCGAAAAAGGTGAAGCCGTTTCAAGTTTTATTTAAGAGACCACTCGGATTCATGGTTCTCTTATACTTCGTTTTGGTTTCACGCAAAGTATTCTAATTTCGGTTGTACTATTCGTCGTATATACTGGGGCACTCTGTATACAATTTTAAAACTAGCATTTTTGGCAAAGCGATTAACGAAGCTGAGAGGCACATTAGCTGCATTAGCGATGTTCGTGATTTATGTCGGAGCGTGTGACGTATTCCTTTGATACTGTATTTACGTGCCAGAACACGCTCTGAGCGAATAAAGAGTTATTTAAATAAATATATAATGAGATTAGTCGTCATTTTTCTATTGAGAATATAAACAAAGTCAAAATTTCATTTAAAGAGGCATGGTTTCCGATAGACTACGATAGGGTAAGTAGACATTTGTAAGGGTAGATGAAAGGAGATAAGATTTCAAATTGGAATGCAACTATCTGTTATTTAAATCTATTAGATATCAAGTGGAGACACATTTCTCGTTTTATCTAGCTTTCCACGAACGATTCTCGCGAGCTTCAGAGAATAGTTGGCTAGTCAATTGGAAGTCGGTCCAGGAGAGTCGTGTCGGTCCGCGCATAATTTCTGTTTCGTCTTCCTGTTCGACAGGAGTCCCTTTTCGCCATGGTTTCGGCGCTCGCTGTAAACATATAAATCCGCCGCGTATAAATGCATCTCCCGGTTTTACGATCGCCGGCTGTAAATTTCCGCTGGCGTTGAAACGGCCATATAAACACCGCCGCCTCCCCGTTGTTTCGCGCCGCCATCGGGGGTGGCTGTTACTTCCGTGGAATCTCGATCCCATAGCGATGGAATCGATGCTGCGACAAAACTCTTCGTCTCATTGGCCGCGAATCCTTTCCATCGATATGTGAGAAATGTAGAAAGGACATTGTAAAACTGTAAAATTTGTTTTTTATTGTTACAATCACGTCTTTGAATAGTCGAAGTTTGCTTTGAACAGGAAAAATAATTACCGTCCAGTTTCGATACCTTCGATTCGATATTGTTCGCATTGCTATTCGCGGATTTTGTTTTTTCAAGGCCATGCTCGTGGTACCGACGAGGTCTGCACTATTTCGGTTGCCTCAAGGCGAACGAAACATTCGTAGAAAGAATAGAATCGGTGCAAGCTCGTGGAACAACGGAGAGAAAGAGAAATGATCGAGTTCTTTCTGCTTAGAAACAGTAAAAATTTTAAATACTATTAAAAATGAACATTCATTATCATTTCAACATCATTATCATTTTCAGCGCATCGTAGTCGTCGAATTTATAACAATCTATCGATTGTTAGATGCCTCTCTGTATTTAAAATCCCGCTAACCAAGAGCCACGAATCCGCTTTTTGATCGCAGGTCTTCGTAATTGTAAATTCAAGGAACTCCCGACTCGCTTTTTAATATCATTCGCAGAGATTACGCGCGATACGGTTAACGCGCGAGCGGATAAATCAAACGGGTAATTCGAATGTACGTTTACGTCGCGGCGACAGCTCGCTTAACAAGTTCAGCTAAATCTGTTTCACGCGCGTTCGCGCACGGCGGGCAGCGCTCGTCGCAATTAAGCCCTATCGAATTAATTGTGCCCCGGCACGCCTCCGTGGCTCGTAGACTCGATTTCGACGATTATATCGGCCCTTGTGATCGGCTCGGTAAAAAAGCAAGACGTACGAGCTGACGAAATTAAGACTCACGCCGCGAGTGTGTCATCCAGAAGTAATCGGTGCTGGAAAGCGCGACATGACTTTAGCCATATCGCGCGTCGAGATCTCGTGTACCGAGAGCACAGCCGGATGAAACTCGAAGGATCCTTACGAAATCCAATTACGTTGACCATTAGGGTCGTAGAGAATCCGTAGAAGAAACAAAGAACAAGCGGAAAAATTAGTCGCCATTAATCTTTTCGCTTTCTCTCTTTTTTCGCCAGCAAATTTTGACAATGTTGCGACTCATTTCTTCACTCGCAAACATTTAGTAAACTCGTAAGAAACCAAATAGTGCTTGTGTAAAGATCGCTAAAATATTCGATAAAAAAAATGGCGCGTATAGTAGGTTTCGATATTTCGTAGCAGGAATTCGCGTAATAGCGAACAATTTTTCAACATTGTCGTGGAAAAGCAAAGATTAAAATATCGCGATATCAATTTTGACGGAAGTTTCTCTCGTTAACTTTTACGTTGTACATCTAGCTCCGTGAAATCCTGTTACGCGACCGGTCCCCATTTGCATAAATTGCGAAATTGCGTATATAGAATGTCGAATTGAAATTCTTACGTCACTTCGCAGCAGGATGGTCGATGCCAGGATCGTTTTACGAGAATCTTCGTACGTATACAAATTTTGGTATTCCGACCGTAAACAGCGGTTTTGCAGTGGGTCAAAAAAGTAATTGCGCATTTTTTTCTTAAAGATATCTACTTGTATAAGCAAAAGATGTTACCATCCCACCTTTTGCTTAGCTTTTCGTGCACGGTGAGATTCTGGGAGAAATTTATTGCTGGTAACTAATGAATTTATTAATTCCGAAGCTGAATAAGTAATGGGATTGCAATTCACCGCGGCTCGAGTTTGGTTTTTCCGTTAAATCGCGCGGCTGGAAGAGTTAATGTGGTCACGCGAATTCACGGGCTTCTTGATTGATAAACGCGATCATTAGCCTTGCGCATCGTTTGCGTGTCCCGTAATACTACGTACGAAGAAGCTCTTCGTTACGATACACCTGCGTACGCGATAGATCGTTCTCCTACAAATTGCTCGACCGTACGTTACGATACATTTGTATCGCATAATGCACCGTAACGTGGGCACACGCGCGATTTCATACGTTGCCACCCACGCGTTCGCCATCGAACGTAAACGCGACCTCTTTCATGGTTCGATTAATGCAAGAATTCCCGGCAGTTACGGCGAATATATTTCCGTTAATGTCATCATCGCGAAACCAACTTTTTCCATTATTCACCCGGCGAAGCCTCGTTTCCTGCTTTCATGCGTTTAAGAAATTCGAACGCAGACCGAGATAACGACGGTTATTTATTTATTCAATCAACGGGCCACGAATCCCGCGGTGTGCAACAACACGATAAGATTTTATACATAAATTCGTGCCACAATTTTATGAACATATTTACGCTAGAAACGATGCCTGGCTTGTGCGGAGTTGCGCAACGAATTTTCTAACGATGAATACGGGTTCGTGGAAAGGATCAATTGTACCGCTAAAATCGTTGAATACTACGCGAATGCAAATCGTTGGATTTAAAGATAAATATATAGCTGCGCTATGTTATATGGGCTATTTTCACTACATAAAATGAAACTCGCGGAAATAAATACACTGGCTACGGAGTAACGTCTTTGTAAACACGTCGCTATTTCGGAGTTATTACTTTGAAATGAAATGCAACCGATAACCTACATAATTCTTTCGACATAGGTCATTTGTAACTATTATCTTTACCGTTACTTATGTTCTATATTTTTCAAGTATTCAATTTAAGAAGAGCAATTCATTGATATTCGTTTTCATACGTTTGGGGAACAGCGTAAACGAAATTTCCTGAATTCGAATGATTGCGATCGCAGAGTATCTTTTTCTCTTCGGCCGTTACAAATATAATTCATACGATAATACGAAAGGAAGTAACACGGGCGCAATTTGTCCTCGTCGCGGTGGCGGCTACGAGCATGTCGTGGGGGGATCAACGTCGTAAATCAGGACTTTATTTTCGAGGTAGAGCGAAAAAAAAGAGGAAAATGATATGTACGCCCAAGCTCCGAGCGCAGATTACATTCTCCAGAAACAGATGTTCGAACCGAGTGCCTTAATTAAGAGGTAATTATTTATCCAATGCCCAGAGCCACTGCGACTTTCTTCAATGCGAGCCGCAATTAATATGGGGGTTCACGGCGTCATACCGGAAGTACACCTTTGAATCTTCGCGTTCGAGCAAAAAAGTGGTCGAAGAAAACCGTTTTGCGACAATTAGCAGCAGCGTGGGATAGAAGCGACTAAGTCGCGTTGGAATGCGTAGTCGGACGCCTCGTAAATGATAAATTATGAAATTAGAGCTGAAGGTCACGATTCTTCGATATAATACGCTTTTATCGCTAAACGTAAAAATTTCAATCAAGGACAAATTTTCCTTGATTTTTTCCCCATGTTTTTTTGTCTGATCCACGGTTGTCGAGGAAACTCTAATTTTATACCTTGCTTATCGAGCCACACGCGCCTCCATTCGTCCTCCCCTTCGCAGTAGGTGTCAGTACGGCAACGCCATCGCGGTTTGCACCATCTACCCATTTTTCTCTCGGACTGACAGATCCTCCTCGCGACATTCCGATCCGCGGTAACGAAAATCCAGGGTACACCATTTCTTTCATATTTTTGCTTCTCTTGTCCTCCGCTTTGCCACGCGGCGCATCGCAATTAGTCATTAAAGAAGCTGCCGGGACCTTACCCTAATTTTAGTTCGTCGGCTGTAGCCAGGTTGTTTTCTGCGTACAGTAAAACCTTGATTTATAGGACTAATTGGGGGGAGATGGAGTGTACGTTACATCCAAATGACCGCAAAGTCACGTTTGCAGCCGGAACCCTAATAACACACTCTAGACTCGGATGGCGACGTTATAAATTATTGGATAACGTAGTAGATACCGAAAAGTAACCCTCAATTTTTCCAAATCTTTTTTTAAAACAAACATACATTTGAAAATAGTCATACTCTTACGAAAGGTAAGCTGCTAGAAATCACGTATGCCGGCACATGAAGTTCGCATTTTGTCTTCTAAGTGCAGTATTCTAAGTCTTCCAAGTCCCTCGCGATTTCAACGTCCATCGATGGGCATTCTAATAACCAGAAAGACATCCTGATCCAAATGGCTCGTCCAGCCCGTGCAATGATTCACTTCAGCAGTCGCAATCGTGCCGATTGGCTAACCGAGGAATTCCAGTCGAGGTGCTAATTTAACCGTCGGGGAGTGTCCCGTGCACCGTAATAAGGAGCTTCGTCTATTGTGAGGCGGATTCGACGGTAGAATTTGTTTGAATTTTTCTCGAGCGTTAGCACCTTGTACGTCGACCAGGCACAATGGAGCGACGAGGATTAAGGATGGCCAGCACGGCTAACGTTGGCGAATTAATGTGACCGCTATAACGGGGAGCACGGGGTTGAACGACGCGACCTCATCGGTAATTGGACGTTGCGGGTTGCCACTTAACGGTGACTCATCGCACGCTCGCGGATTATCTCGCGCAATCTGCTCTCGATGAGACGCGTCGATAAATCGTTGCGAGCAAGCCCCGAAGAAATCGCGGGCTGCGACGAGAGAGTACAGCGTTTCGCGAGGTTTAGACGTCGATTACCTACTGTAACCGCACCGGAGTTCCCGCTGCTCCCAGCTTTCCCGTGGCAAATTATTTAAACGATGCGCGCCGATCGAGGCTATCGTTAATGGACTCTCTGTGCCACGAGTTCCCCGTGTTTCGGAATTGAGTAACGATGATGAATGCCGGAGAGTCGCCGACGACCATGACTACGCACTACTCGATTACAGGAGGCTGAGGATACAGTTAGGGGTCGGAGAGCGCGACGCTTTCCATGCTAGGTTTAAGTATATAATGTTCTTGATTTCACACCTCCGATTCGACTCGAGGAACTAACTTGTGTTAACGGGATAGGGTTATAGCCTTTCATCTTTAAAATCCTAAACATGAGGGGCAAATTATAAAAGTAACAAGCTAAGGGATGAGAATCGTTGGATGACCTTCACCTAGGATTCGCGATACCAGGTGTTTCCGTAGCTCCGTTTAGTAGAAGCATGGATCGGTAAGCTGTAGGTCCCGAAATCTTTATCAATTTAATTGGATGAAAATTGTGTCCATCTCTGGTGGAACATCGGAGACACATCGGTGACGTTCGCGTTTGTTGTGAACGCGGAGATGGCGAATGTATTTCTGAGATCGGTGAGTCATTCACCACCCACACGTCCCACACGAGCGCACACAAGCGCAAGCGGATCGCACCGCGACTCACCTTGCCGCGTCTGCTGCCACGTAAACGCCTGCGATCTCGTGCACGCGTGTTTTTTTTTCTCCCTCTCCCTCTTGAGCGGATTACGCAACGGCCTCGCGAGCGTTATGCCAATATTCGCGCTGGCTACTCGAGAAGAAAGTGTTCTACAGTCGTGAAGGTTGTCCGAAATTGTTGCGTTTTGCATCGACTAAGCATGTCTTTGAGCTTTTGCCAGATTCCACAACTCTTCTGGAATATTTGGGTTCTCGTTGTTTAGCGAGACATTTCCATCGATGGTCAAACCCTTCTTTCAATTTTAAGAGGCGCTCGACACTGGAAAAATCGATCAATCTTTGTTAAATCAGGAACGTATTGAAATGATCCGGGTAAGCGAGAATTGGGAAAAGTAACAGAAAATAAATCTATAAAAATAACGCTTTATTCAAGAGTTCCCCAAAACTCTCCCACCATACTTGGTTCCCTTTTTCCATCCCGTGCCATAAAACGTATTCCCGACAATATTTGGTGCCAGCAAGCTACCCCGAGAACTTGATCTTATAATGTTGGGAAATCCCTAATTTCGTTGACCCTGACAAGGATACTTTTCGGACGTACGATTCAACAATTTTGATTCTGTACTATTTACTATTCCTCCAAAGTGTGGTACCGTTCGAAGCAGCCTCCGATACGTGTGTGCAAGTTGGAAAAATGCCATTAGCTCCGCCCATTCGATCCGTCCCCTAGCTTTCCTACGTGCTCTCGCAAGTAAATCTTTAACTCCAAAACTAATTCGGATACAGACTTCAATTTTTATTTGCTTCAGAATAAATTTTGTTGAATAAATTTTGTTGGATGATGTTTCTATTATCTAAATTTAGGTCGAAAAGTGATCGATTCGGCCTAGAGAGTAACCCATACGTATTTCGCACGCCAATCATTCGCTCGCCTCCGCGTTTCAAACACACGTAAATCGCAATGCGGCACGCGAAAAACTCGATCATCGATATTGGAAACTAGTTACGAGCGTTCGTGTCATAACCAGCGACAGGTCGCTATAAATAAACATTTACGATACATCGATCAACTGGCCAACAAGCGTTAAACGAGCCACGCAGCGCGATACCAATTAAAGACGAAAATAAGCAGCAGTAGCGAACGAGAGAAGTCGTTGAACGCGGAATGTTAAAAATTACGCCGGACATTTGCATGATACATTTTAATGATCGTCGACGTTTTCGCCACGGTGATCATCGTTACATCCACTGGTATGCAGGACCTCCCGAAAAAATTCCTGTCCTCGGGGTAGACGTGTGTCTCGAATCGATAATTCCGCGTCAGGTTGTAGCTACCAGAAGTCGAAATGGTTGCAAATGGCAACTGTTCGAAATTCTTAAATCACTGTCGTCCAGATCTTGCATTAACGGTGATTTTAATTAATACGAGACTCGGAAGAAATATCATCCAATTAACAACCTGTTCAATCTTTATGGAAGTCGGGAAGCGGATGGAGCATCGAAAGTATTAAACGCGAATATTTCTGGTCGATTGGTGTTCGTGTAAACTACCTCGGAAGTTGCGAATGAAATTGTTTTACAACGCTTTATTTAGTTATTTTATGAAACGACGCTGCGTTATAGATGAGTATACATTGAACCTCGCAAAATAGCTTAAATTCGACAATTAGCTTCGAATTTGCAATGTTCTGTTACATTGTCGGCCGGTCACGAGTTAATTCGTGTTTGTATTTGCATTATCTATTTCAATTTATGAAACCCAGGCGAATATAGAATATTTCAAAAGCTTTATATTGGTGAAATATAAATAAAAATCGACTATCAGCCGTTCGGGATGGTCGCTTCTCATTGTCAGTCGGTGTCGTTGGCATCCACCGATTCCCCGTAACCGTTATCAAACGCACCGATTCCTCGAAGCTGTTTCGTGAAGCAACATCGTTATTATTTCAGTTTTCGATCGGGGCGGGCCGGGTTACTTTCCTGGTGGGTTCGTCGAACTCCTCCCCGTCGTCCCTTATTTGCGTGGCAGCCGGGAGCACGGTGCGCTAACTCGACGCACTTAGCGCCGCTAGATTCCCCAGCAAGATATTAAAAACAGCTGGACCCCGGCCACACAGAGGCTTTACAAGCGACGAATTTATCGCCCCTGCCGCGACTTTAAGTACCACCCCGCGTGGCATCGAGCGAGGGAACGAACTGTTCGTCGCTTTCGATATATCGACCGACCGCCTTCCGACTACTCCCTGGCACTGCTTTTTTTCTTTAACAATACCTTTACATCGCACAGCAGATATTACACGTACGGCGACATACATCCGAAGGATGCTGCGTTAATTTTCCTATGACAGGATTTCGTGACGAGATGGATGTTTAATATTTATGTACGCAATTTACATTTTAATGCGATCAATTTTGATGTGGTACCTGCCGGATGAACGCCCGCGGGTTGTTTATGGAACGATTAAACGACTTACCCTAACGTTTTGCTGACACTTGTGGCAACGATGGTGATTACATTAGGTTTCCTGTATGCGAGACAGTTGTAGTAGGTGGTGTAGCGAGAAGAGTTAGAATTGAAATGCCTAGGAGAAGGATTTAGAGAATCGCACGCGCCAGATCCAACCCAGACCTGTTTTCAATTTGTTGAGAAGAGCCGAAAGGCTCCGACGTCGCGAGGAAGCGATACTTAGGGGATTATATATGTCTCCGTTTGGCCATGGCATTATCTCATCTTGGACGCTTATTGTCTGCTAAATTTTGCATAATTGAAATTTATTCCGGCGTTCCCGCTCGACTTCCTCGCGTTAGCTCCCGATTCGAGGTTAATTGGCGCCCAAACGAGAGAAAGTCGCTTAATTTTGCAATGTTGCGAGGCGTGTCTCGGTTTAAATAGGTTGAACGGGGGTGGGGGTGTAAAGTTACGCCGCAAGACGAAAAGAAAGATCCGGATGAACTTTATTCAGATGTATTCGTTATGTCTGTCGAGAAGGAGGAGTAATTTAATTGTATCTTTTTATTACGTTGCAATAAAGATGGTTGCTCGATATTGTTTGTTTCGTCTCGGTGTCGCTATGGTTACCTAGGACACGCGCGAAAGGATAGTGCCAGGGGGCTGGGTGACGAAATGAAGATAAATTCCAGTGCTTTAACTTGTTATAGTAATTAAGAGCTATTCAGGGATGAGGTTGCGCTGGAAGACATCGGGAAAGAGAAGACGAAGACCGATCCGAACTTTCTCTTATTGTTCGTTGCACCTTGCCGTCACCCTGGCGGTGTTTAAACTATCTGGACGTCGTTTATATAGTGAATCGAGAATGATGAAGAGCAACGGATCCCTCTACTTGTTCCTTGTTACATCGGGATTGCTCATTGTACGTGGAACGAGATGCAGGTAGCCCGTGACCGGTGGTGAGTTCGAAGTGAAAGATGCTCTTGTGCTCGGATCGAGGACAATGCGAGTTTCGATACGCGCGAATGCGATTCAATTCGTTAATTATCCGAAACAGTTTAAAGCACGGTCCAAGAAAACATGTCGACGGATATCTGGGTCGATCCAGAAATAGCTTGAATGCATCCACCCGCTTCTGTTTCCCCCGCTATCCCTTCCCTCCCGTCGCCATTCTGTCTTCTTCCTCTCCTTGGATTCGTCGACTCTCAATGAAACATCCTCATCTGCCGGAGGCAGATCGCTCGGTCTCTTCTTTCACGGCGTTTCCTCTTTCGCGGATCAGCCCTCGCGATTTTTTTTTCCCTTCGTTCGCTCGCCCTCCTTCGGTCTCCGGTCGAGACGTTCAGCGTCGATTAATCTGCTATCACCGGCAGCCTCGATTGCATTTAAATTCGTAAAAGCTGCTTCTGGTAACGCACAGACTCGGCTGGGCCATTCGTTACAACCCAATCCGCGATTATCTTTCACGAGAGGGTCCGATTATTTACGAGTCGATGCCCGTGAACGTGAATTATGCTGCCGCGCAGCCTCGGAAATTACTTAATTTCTCAACGCTTCGACGAGTCAGTCGTTAATCCGTTCTCGATCCCCGTGTGGGTAGGAAAGCGATCCGTTATCGCGACGGACCTCCTCGACATGGAAATGTTTCCACGTTCCCCTGTTCGCGTCTAAAAGGTGAGATAGTCGTACATTTTGCCTGGCGTAAAAACAGGCGTGCGTATTCAAGAATACACTCACTACCTCAATTTTGAGTCACGTCGATTCGATAATAGGTGGAGCGATGTCGGTTGATTCGACGGATTCCTCTAGTGGTAACGCAAAACACATTTCAATAAATCCTTCGATCGATCGCTGTTCCGAACAGCCAGTCAATTTTGCTTAGCTTAAATATGCACGTCCCGCGGTCCAGATGATAGCGAGTCGTCGCCTTGAGAAATTACTTTGCGCTCGAACGTGCAACGGGTCTCTTATTGCGACAAACCTTGAAGTCTTCTTTTTCGTCGTTTCCCGCAGCTCGGTCGAATGACGCATCGCGGGACGAGTAGTCCCGTATATTCGAAAACAAATGTGCCGTTCAATAATCGTTTCCAGCATATTAACCGCTAATGTACTCGCGCCGTTTGTCCCCCATGCGAAACCCGAGAGATTCGTGTCCCTTAAATACCGCGACGCGCGGCATTAAAAATTGGTCAATTAAGCGGCCGCGCACGAACAAATGTGGGGCCATTACAAAAGTGCAAGACTCTTGTACACGGGCGAGCGAACGTCGCGCGGTTGACACACCGACGTTACTCACGAATCCTTCCTAAAATATGGAACCACTTTGTCCACTCGGGCAACCGTCTGTCTGGTGTAATAACAGCCGCTGCTTAAACGATCCTCGGCCCGTGAACGAAGTGGAACCTGGAAAAAAACGAAGGGACACCGGATCGAGGATTCGGTTATCGATTTCAGCCTGGATCAGTGTTTGAAGTAGAATGTTCCGAAATGGAGTTCTTGTATTGTACTAGAGAAGTAAGGAGACTATGGAATTTCAGTTTGATGATCAGTTTGAGAGTTTATACCGTGTAAACTAACGATCAACGTTAGGAAATGTATTTTATTTTTTTGGCAAAGCTTAATCTGTCGATGCATTAATGCATTCGATTTTGAAAATGTTAGATCTGTCTCGAAGAGTATTATTCGATTTCTACTTTGGTCTTGTCCCGTGTACATGAAAATGAGTAAAGTTTGCAATTTCTCGTTTTTCAGGACGTTCCTCCGTTCGATGAAAGGAGCGGGATAAGGCAGGATGGAAAGTCCCGCCTATAATGCGCGCGCGTCCTCTCAAAGACGGGATTTAAAATCACCCAGCCTCCCATACTTTTTATTATTACCTCCTTCATTTTTAATTCGCGGCACGTCGGTGCTCCCGGTCGTCGCGCGGACGGATCGTTTTGCCGCAATTAGTTGGTGGCCTGCGCGCCTCTAAATCGGGCGCCGATCGTAAATCCGCGCCGACACCGTCCCGGAATTCATTCTCGAAGCGATGCTCCGCGGAAAATTGGAGCGTATCGCGCGACTGTACCGGGTGGTCGCGGAAAGAAGCCCTTCGCCTTTGTCCTTTTGCTCGTGATCGCAGCGAAGATTTTATTCTTGGACGTCCTGCTCGTGGGGGGCTGTCTCGATCGCCGCGATTCATTTTTTTCCCCTCGACAGCATCGCCGCATTCGAGACTTCTCGTTGGTCCTTTTGAGCGTCACGACGATTGTAATTTTTATTTAGCGGATGGATAGTCTTTTTCTTTCGAGTATTCGACTTTGAAAGCTCAGATTTTTGGTGGATTGTCGTATGTAGTCGTAAGACAGTTACAGCTGTATTAGATTGTTTACAATTCTATTCTTCTTATCCATTTTAATTTAATTCGATGCTGGATAAAAGAATTCTTTTCAAACTTCGATTAATATTCCGCATAATATTAACCGTTTATACTCGAAGCTATTTTGTTGCAGAACGTGCAAAGAAGAACTATGTTGTATTAAATAATATACCATAAAAAGAATGAATGAAACCTTGAATGGAAACCTCCAAAGAAGTATATGTCTTTGAAAATATTGTGCTCGATAGAATTTATCTTGTTTGATCACCAAAGTTCTCTGGACGTACATCGTCCCTTCAGAGGGGACATCCGAGTCGAGGATCGTAAGAAATTCTCCTTTTCGAATATTTTTGATACAGCTTCTTCGATGACTCCTTCCGAAAGAAAGCTGCGAAATATCGTTGAAAGAAAATATTTATTTTTCGAACGCTCTGGTTTCTGTTGCCTGTCGCGATCGATGTCGGCGATCCCGATGGCACGGAAGTCGGAACGATTACGTCGTCTTTCACGATGAGCAAGTCAGGTCCGGTCGTTGACGTGACACGGTGCGTGGGTAATTGTGCGCGGGCCTTCCGAGAGGGAGGCTCGTGAGAAATTAATCTCGGCATTATTACTACAGCGATGTCTTCGTGCCGCTTTATTTTCGACGCGCGGCCCGACCCACTCGTTACAAGTAAATCTGCCCAGGCGGTGTCAATGTATTCCCAACCTTTAAATATCGAGTCCTCGTCAAATTCTACAGAGGTTATACAAAGCGGTACATTTTTTCCTAAGTAAAACTAAGAACAACTAGCAGTCAGAGTTAGAGAATTCAAGTTTGAGAAGTTGAAAGAAAATTACATACGCAATAGACTGAAAGCGATTACAATTACTTTCCAGTTCGACAAACGCACTTGTAATACTTCGCTATCATTCGGGCCTTTGCGGGAAAGTAGTCGAGAGTTCTCGACGAGCAGATGTGTAGTACTTCGGAGTGAATTACGTCTAGCACTCGAAGAACGTGTGTTTTATGCCCGAATTTCTTCGCCGACTAGATAAGTCCGACATCATCCTATTGAACGTAGATTAACCGATGGCTGCTCAATCTACTTGAAGAGAACTTCCGAATCCTAATCGAACAATTCAACTATGTTCTACAATTGATTGATCGTTTGTATTCGAGATTATAGCAGTTATATATACAATCTAAACACTTTGTCAGGAATCCCATTTTCACCGTTTAACGCCTCGATTTTTTTTACTTTCATGGGCAAGCAACGCCGCGAACCTGTCTGGAATTTAATTCAATTTCACGTACCGGACCCGAGGGTACGTCGAAGCTTTCGTTAATATTGATTTTACCGAGGCGTGAATTTCACTTTCTTCGATTCGTTTTGACGCGCGTCGAGCCTGCTTCATCGACAGTCGGAGATGTTATCAATGGACCAACAGGCGTTTTGAGCCGATTGATTGACGTTCCACGTAATTACGTGGAGGACGCGTGTCGTTCCACCAAATAAAATTATTTCCGAGACGGTGGTGGGACAACGAGGTACTGTCCAGTCTTTTTTCACACGCTCCTTTCTCACGGCCCGTGGCTATTTCGACATCTCGATACCTAAACTCTTACTTTGATCGCAAATGCCCTCCTTCGTTTGCGAAGAAGCTGCTTCATGGCATCGTTTCACTGGTCACCGATAGAAGTTGTCGTTGGTTGTTTGAAATCAGTGTTTACATATTCGTTAAAAATACTGTATCGAATAACATTATTAATTTTGATAGCGTCCCTTTGCCTCGCACGAGATGGAAAATTAAGAGTTCTGTTATCAATGGAAACGATGACTTACCGAACAAAAACGTTTGGCTTTCGGTTGCCATTCGCGGTTCGACCAGGGTGGGGACGAGATGAAGTCGTTACGAAAACATCCCCCGAAACGGCTGTCTCTTTGATTCACCGTTTCCTGCGGCTCGACGGCCGATTTCGTTGTATTTTCGTCCACGTGCGCTCTTTCCACATTTCGTTGGCCCCTCCATCGTGCTTTTCCTCTCGACCCCCGATATCCACGGGACCCGTCTTACTTTCTTACGACTCCTTCGTTTCTCTCCATTTTTTCTCTTGCGTCTTCCACTCCTCGAACGTCGTCCACGCGCTCGAAGAAAAACATTTCTCCGTCTGCAAAGCCCTGGTACACAGCCGAGGACGTATTTCATCGTGCTCGATGCGTTACGGGATTTGCGAAAGCCGTGACATATTCGCAACACGCGCGGAGACGTTACCCTTCGCGTCGCGCTACTTGTCTCCTTTCAGATTTTTCTTGTATTCGAGATTATGTCGATGGCTCACGTTGCGATAATAAAACTGCTTGTTCAATTGTAACACGATAATAATAGAATATGGTTACATCCATTATTACTAATTTTTCAATTTTTGTTTCACCATCAAGAAACGTACGGACTAACTTGGCTCCTCCGTTTTTTAGCCTTTGCTTAGCAAAGATGGAGACACCGAGAACTTACGCTCTCGAGAACAAGAGAGTTGCCTCAAGTGCGATTTTCTTATTTAAAGTATCGAACGGCAAGATCATTCCGCGGAGGCGCTCAAAACGCTCCTACAAGAATAGATTCGCTCTTCCTTTCAGACCAATGGTGTACATCGTCGTAGCGACCCCATTAACAGAATCTGCAAACTCGCAAATAGCCTGAGTCGCAGCCTTGACTTTTTCTCAGATTCAGTACGCTTAGATGTTAACGGAACGTTCATTGAAATACATCTGAACGTGTGAGTTGTAACTCTGATCGTCCACGAGTATGACTTTAAATTAAACCCATTCATAACCGAGACGACCGAATCGATAAAACGGAGAAGTAGAAGAACGAGGGAGCTCCAATTGCCACGGGAACACTCGACTCCAGTTTGCTGGGTTAAATTTAGATTTAGCCTGACCGATCGTCGTTGAACCATAATTGGAACCATACGCTCAAATAGCAAGTGGATTTCCCGCACATTTTCGGTTCTCCTGGCTTCCAAAGGAATACGTATTCCAATTTGACCCGAGGACATCGCATACTTCTACCTCAAAAATCCACAGAGGCTGATGCTGATCAAATGCATACCGAACGATAATTTCTAAAAAACAAAAAGTGATTCACCTACTGGACGAGGAAATAAGTTGAATTAATTTGTTAGTAACTCGAGTCTCTCTTCCGCGTTGCCGGCCTTCTACTCGTGTACACGGTGGAGACACAGGGAGGAAACGGTTTCTCCCTCCTGTTGAGAAACAGATGAAAAAGAGGGACAAGTGAAGCGAATCCCTCCAGGAGTGGCTCTCCTCGCGCCTTTATCTCTCGTCATCGCTTTCTCCTCGGCGCGTGATTTACGCTGGTCTTGTCTTCCTTAATTAGGTTAAGGCTCTCGGTCCTCCTTTGCAGTCGGTGAAAAAAAGAGCCCCGCTTCCGATACGACCGCGAAATTCACTCGGACACCCTTGTTAAACATTAATCGAGGCGCTGTTGGTATTGTACCTCGCGCAACGATTTATACCTTAAGCGCGCGGTTTTCGGGGAACCGCTTTTTCGGCGAAATTTATCGCGTATTTACGTCGCTTGTTCTTCACGGTGTTGTTGCAGCGATGTTGTTCCCGCCTCGCGCGAGTTCGCGCGTGCTTTACAAGGTACAGGGTGATTCGAAAATCGTGTCGGTGGATCCTACGACTTCGAAAACCCGACGTGGTGAACGATAGACCCTCTTCGAGTTACGGAATGAGTTACCTCAACGCTTTCACTGCTAAGGTTTCTGTTTCTTCGAATATTCCTGTGGGTTCTGAAAAAATAAAAGTGCAATTTTCAAGATTCGTTTGACTTTCTAGAGCATGTCGCGTGCATTATACTTCAGGTCTAATTTGCGGTGTTTTCGAAGGATTCGACCCAAGATTTTTGAATTCCCTTCAAGTGGAAATAACAAGTACCTTCTTCATAATTTACACTCTACAAGAATACTTTGTTACAAGTGCCTTCAGATTTTTAATTCCGAGACCGCAATCATATACCCCGATTAATTGCGTAATTCGTTCTGGTTTCGGGGTCTTGAAATGAAAACAAAAATTAATTGGCAATTAATTTTCCGACTCCGAGCCGGGGAACAAATTATGTAATTTATCGGAGACACGATTGTGCTTCCAGAGTTAAGATTCTGGAGGCGTAGCCGTGTCACCGATGACAAAAATGCTCGTTAAAAATCGTTCCCTATTATTTACGTTTGCGCTCTTTATTACATCCAACAAAGATATTGTTAACGTTATTCCGGAGTTTTCCTTACGCTAAAGGAATACGGTGAGTCCGCGGACCTCGCCATTCTTGGGTTGGCCAGTGCAGCAACATCTTTGGAATGTCTAACGACCCGTACGACTCAACTTTGTCGCAAAATGTCGTAAATCTCCCGGTTTGTGTGGTTTTTTTTCTCTTCCCACAACGTTCACGGTGGTCAATAAAAAATATAGCAGGATGATTGGCATCGTTTTAAGTAGTAACTGCCTTCTACGTCGCGGTTGGTCAGCCGTTGCGTAGTTGCAGTTGCCGAAGGCCGTTCTAGGTCGTTCGGTAGTTGCCATTAGGCAATGTTTCTCGCGCTGGTTACCTTACGCAGTTAATTCGACGTGGTTTTCGTCCTTGCTAGGATTTAGAACGCTGTTTCTCTCGAATTGTGCCATTTGGTAATCCCTTGTCTCGAAATCTATTATTAACGCCTCCCAAAAATAAACGATTCCGAAGCAGGTACTTACGAGGTGCTCGCCAGGTTAGCTTCTATCGTATCGAACTTAAATTCCTGGATAACAAGACAGTCGTACGCCATTGTCGCGGCAAACGAGCGATACACGCAATCGTCTCGGAACATTCTCAGCGCAATGGTAATACGTTCGTCGCGTGTTTCAGGAGAAACCACCTCGCCATCGTAAAATCCGAGGCCCAGGGATTGTTTTGGGCGCTGGCAGTCGGGCGGACGTTCACGAGGAAAACTTTGGAATTTATGAACTTGTAAGGTACGTTCTTGCATGCGCAACAGCCACCCAGAACTCAATAAAATGTACTTTCGTTACTTTCTCGCGGTCCTCTCTTCTCCCTCCGTGGCCGTGGGGCTCGGGTCGTTTATTTGTTAGCCCGCGCGATAAAACTGCTCGGTGCTTCTACCCGGGGCGCTCGCGAGCACCGCGCCTTTTCATTTAAACGGGCCGCCTCGTAAGAAGAGACGCTGGAAAAAGCCCGTCCGCGGTTCGGCTACGAGATACACCCCCCCCCCTTTTTTTAACGATCGCACTTAAGCGCGCCTTTTCGCGCCGACGTGCGCGTTGCTCGCGAAATTTGCGATCGCCGCGACCGACGACGGTGTTGAGTATAAATACGAAACCTTTAGCAGCGGTGGACGCTTTCGCGGATTCCCTCTTGTCGGCAGGAAGTCCGCACCGTGTTCCGATGAAACTTTGAAGTTTCATTAAGTACCGTTGTAAATTCTCTCCCCAGCTATTCGCGGCTTCTCGCCCTTCTCGTTCATTTTAACGCGTAACGGTAATAATAACCGCTTTTAACGCGATTAATCTTCCCTTAGAAATATCATTTTTATTGCGAGGCGTGTCTCGGTTTAAACAGGTTGAACGGGGACGAGGGTGTGAGGTTACGCCGCACGACGAAAAGAAAGATGCGGATGAACTTTATCCAGATTATTAATTTGCGGTTCTTGTGGCTTCAACTACGCGACGCTATGCACTCCGTCCTTCGATCCGTGGGATTTTTCTCCGTCCGGTCTGGGTCAGTTCGCAATGGCGTCTGCTTTTCGCGAGCGAGCGAGCGCCTGCACGGTCTATGGTCAAACTATAAAGGCCATCTGTTCGCTTTTAGAGTCTCCTTTATACCGCAGGGTGACGTCACACCGAACAAGAGATAAACGAAGAGACGACGAACGCCCACTCGCCGTTCGCTATCGTGCCACCTTGTTTCCTTCCCTCGTTTTCGTCGCCTTCCTCATCTAGTTCGCTGCGTGTTTTCCACCTTGTTTTCTAGGCGTCAAAATCCGCCAGCGGCCGCATTCACCGACGCGGCTGTGTTATATGACCAGATTTTAACGACCGTTCGCCTAATCGTCGCGAACCGAGTTTCGAGGAAAGCTACGCGTGGCTGGAGACGCTTTTGGCTGGCACGGCCACCGCTGGACGTTATTGTCATTCGTAAATCAAGGGGTACACTCGTTTTGAGCTTTATTCTCGCGAAACGCGTCGCAATCTCTGTCCCGAATTCTGTAGCTTAGACGAATGTTCGTCACGACATCCTGGGACGCGTACGCGCTAGAAAAAGTCGCTCCGACCTCGAAATTCAAGGGCATACTTATTTATTACCCCTACGTGTATCTTGTTTTCGTCGGAATAAGAGTAGATCTAGTCCTCGTTCGTTTGTACGATCAACCCACCTATGATTAGATACTTGATAAACTGGGGTTGTACATTCTTCGAGACTGAACAACCCCCAAACCTGTTCACCCCCACCATCACTTTTTACAGCAAGTGTTATACGATATGCGGTCAAAATGATACGCTTCCTCGATAGCAAACAAAGCATGCCACAGAGGTGCAGAAGGTTAAGATACTCGGAAAGTAAGATTCTCTCGTTATCTATCCACCGAGCAGCGATCAAATTTGTCGCGCTATCGGGAGCGCCACGGCGCGGCATTCGGTGGAGGCAATCTGGCGAGCACGTTGGCCCGTAGCCAGAGGCGTCCCGACGCTTCCCGAGAGGGTGGACCGAGTCCATCCGAAGACGGCGTCCCGGCGTCGAGCGTCCGTCAGTGCGTGTGCGACATGGCTGCGAGGCGCTCCGGCGACCTAGACGCCCTCCACCTCGCGATGTGAACACACCCGCAGCGTCCTCGAACGAGATCGCTGAACGTTCATCGACAGTTGCACCCCTTCGTCTCGACTGCGATTTCCTCCGTGCCTCGAGCGGGTCGTTATCCGTTGTGACGCAACGACATCGTGATATCGCGATCCTTCCGACGACGACCTTTGACGATAGTACGTTCAAGGAAGAATTCGAAGAACGCTAGACGACCCTAGCAGAACACGACTCCGATTTCGTGCGACCTCGTTCGATCGTCGATTGGGGTTGCCGCGCACGTCGAGCTTCCGTCGACGATCCGCGGAACGAACTTCCGTGAAATCATCAAACTGGTTCGCGTGCATTCTGTTTACATTTCAAGGACGGTGGCTCGTTCTCAGGGGGTGACGGACCGTTTACACTTCCTGAGAAGTCGCTCTTTTCTTCGTCGTGAATTTAGGTGAACGCGGTTAGTCAAAAGGATTGAAAAGTGGGTGAGGTGATCGACGAGGTGCGAGTACCGAACTGGGGACAGTGTAGAAGTTTCGCGTTGCTTCGTTGCTCGAACTGTGCTCGGGTACTTGGAAATTCTTCGAGGCTACTATACATGAAACGATCGATTCCGGATATGTAGGATCCACCTCGAGCCCACAGGGAAAGACGAAGCTGGATATTAAAAATCTGAAGTTGCGATACTATCTATCTAAGGGGTTGATCGAGATTATTAAACGTGAAGGTTGGAGATTATACGATACGAAGAGACTTTTGATTTGCCGTCGGTACAAAGAATTCATCGAAATTGTAGATGATAAGGGAAAGGAAACGCCTAGACGAATAGATCTAACGTGTTGCCAGGAAGGATCCTAGACGATCTTGTCTCGCGCAAACGAAGCTGAACGTACCATTCCTACAGCGAGATGAACTTGCATTCCCTCTGAAGAAGCTATCGAAAATATGACTTCCAGCGTCTTTTAACATTATACATAGACGCTCACGAATCGTGGACCATCGAGCTCAGACTTGTATATTCTATGGACTTCTGTAGGTCATGGAATCTTGAACCGTTAGTCGAAAATATTTCTTGTATCAGAAGAACGAGTGGAAACTTGTGACAGAGTATTAGTGCGATTGGACTTTTGTAAGCCAACGACTCTTGACACATATTTCCCCTTTCGAAAAGAACAATGTGAACCGTTGACAGAGTGAACTCTACGAAATAGCTAGCTGTGCTCCGGTGCGTACGACGAACATTCGGGAGCCATCCGTAGATGCCTCAGAATTCCATCTCGGTCTCCAAGAAGAAGGAACCAGCGACCGTTAGGTCCTTTGCAGGCTTAGAACTTTCGAACCTGCATGTGAACCTGTTTTCAAACGTGCAAACTGGTGACAGAGCGAACTCTACGTATATCCATCGATTCGTCGACCATAGATGCGTTTGGACACTCGGAAGCGATCGATAAGTGCTCGAGGAATCCACCGGGGACCGCCATCGACGCGACTCATCATTTTCGTTGCAGCATCGTCGAGGCAAGAATCGAATGGCACGTTTCCTTGGCGATAAACATGTCAGTGGTGGACTCTGGGGTCTGTTCGGTGTCGGCGGGTCGCCGTTGATGGACGTTATCCGCGATTCTCGCTGATCCTGGCCGAATGATCGAATCGGGCAGCGCGTGTAATCCGCTGGGGCCGCGCGTCAAGATCGTTTCGGCTGTCGTAGCTTGACAACCGACTGGACAAGTTATGTCGGGCTAGTGACGCGGGCCGAAACTTTGGAGAGAGGCAGATGTGTCTGTCGACGAAACGGTGGCTTCTACTCCGGCCGCGTGAAGAAGAGGAAGCCGAGGAAACAGGCGAAGAAGAAGAGGACGAGGAAGAAGGGGGCCGTGCCGCCGCCGCCGGCGTTGCTTGAAGAGAAGCGCGTGCAGCTCGTCTCGACGCGCTCTCTTCGTCGCTTGCAACGCGTGCAGCTCCCTGGCGGTGTGCACGTGCGTGGCCAGCGTGCGTGCGTGCCCGTGTCTCTGTGTGTACACAGTGTGTATAGTGCAGGAACTCGACGATGGAATATCGGTGAGGTCACGAGGTCACCGCAGAATGCCTGAGCCGAGGGCGAAGCGCTGTAAACACTGTGACGGTACGGCACCCACTGCTTGGACCAACGATCAGCCTGCGGTTTTCGCTCCTCGCCTGCACGGGAGGAGCTCCCTCTAACTATTAACCCACGCTAACCACGATTAATAAAGTTTTTTCTGTGCGTCCCCTTTAACTTTATTAACCTTCACCTTTGTCAGAGTTCCAGCACTGGAGAGTTGAAATCGATGCTTGCATCCTGTGAGGCCCGTGTGGCGTCGCTAACGATGGTTTGTAACCAGGATTAACCCTTTGCACTCGAGGCTTTCTTAGCACTCTATTGCCACGAATGCTAAGCTTCGATTGACTTCGAAGACGAGATCTCTAGTTTGGGATTTGAAAATCAGGTCACCTTTACCTCGCCGACAATCATTTTATTGACACTTTGAGTTCCAATGAAAGTGGACTTCAACTTAAAGTAACGGTAACCGAGAGTCACCTCTCGAGTGCAAAGGGTTAATTGTATGTCTGCATGACTTTGGTCTTTGTTTCATTTTTGTTGGTGTTCGCCGCAAGATTTCAGGGGCTTCCCTGAGTTTGACCGTCATGTTTTTGTCACGAAAGTCGAAGAGAAATAGGAATTATCGAACAGCCGAAGATCGCGTCTTGGCACTTGGCTACATTATGTACGATACACTATTTGCACCTAAAATAGTGCGGGTGGGTCGCAAAGGAGTTCGAACGCGGAGATTCCGGTCGGGCGTGGGTAAAATATAGCGAAAGTCGGCATTCGGAGAAAAATTCGGTTGTTAATTAGGGACGAATGGGAGGCCATTTTATCTGTGGGTCATTTATTCCGCGGCTGTGGCCGGACACTTGGACCAGGCTTGAGGCAGACCAAGGCGAGTGCGCGTAACGCATTCCAATCGGATGGCAACCACGTCCAACTACACTCCCCTCCGCTTCACCCTTGTCTCGGCTTCCTTCTTCTTTCGTCTCTCGCGCTCTGCGCCGTCAGTATTTTTATCCGCGGTTATTCACCCTCTTATCTGCGAATAGAGGCGCCCCTTATCCACCTGGATTCATGCCTTCTTTCCGCCTCGGCTGTTACGCTCCCGTCCCTTTCGATACCGATCGACGTGTTCGGGTCAATATGCGTCTAATTGTATTCTAAGTTGGTCAACCAAAGCTACGCAGACGTATTTCCTCAGCTGAAAAACGTTCCTCGACGCTCTTTGCGAAATCTTTCGTCGCGACGCAGTAGAGGAGTTTGTAGGCCTACTCTGCTCTCCTAATCTAAGATGTCTCGTGATGTTGTTTCTTTAGATGTTACGTTTACGTTGTCTAAGATGTTCTTTAATGTTTTCAGGGAAAACTACGTTCCAATATATGTTTTCTCCATCGACATACGCATCTAGGCATCAGACTTATCGAGTAAAGAACCTCAGAAAAATCTGCTGCAATCTGTTCAAAATCCTTTCTATACTTTGTTTATCATTTTTCGCGGTTGATTTTCACCAAAGACAGTTTACGATCGTCTAGATAGCTCGGCGTAGCAGTTATCATAACTGAAACGAAGAACCATCCAGGTCTGTTCGGTTATTTCTCTGCAAGATAGTTTCGTACGAAATGTTTGCAGCGTTTAGCGTCGAAATTAGTTAACGTGCGGCAGTTTATTTGAATTTCTTTCTGGATTGATCGCCTATGGAAACATTGAAACATTCGTGGATGGTAACGATCACTTTGGGTATTGGCCTGCTTTTTCTTTTCCAGCGATCTTATTCGCCCGTTCGTTTTGCAGCCATATCTCTTTTTGTTTTAGAAAACGTTGAAACGGGATTCGACCAGATGGCCGGGATTAAAAAAAAAAAAGAAAAAAAAAGAACGAAAATTTTGTTCCCACTCCCTGGACGTTTCTGACGTTTCCGTTCCGCGATTATGTATCGTTTGCATCGAGGATTCTTAAACAAAGTTTTATAAATACTGAGCCAGTCGTACGTTTCTCTCCACACGGTATGTTAGGTCTTCGGGTCGCTCTAAACATATCGAAATGCCAGCGGAACGTAGTTTAGTACCATTTGTGATTACAAGTTGGAGATCGTTGAGAAAGTTTGGAACGTTTCGGGTATCTAGGCCAGGGTTCCGGGTTATATAAAAATTCTAGAACGTTCAAGGATTGCTCGGATCTAACTATAGAACTTTAACAGTTTAATCTCCAATTACACTTTGCAAAAGTCTTTAAAGTGGCATTTCAGATCCCGTCCATATCCACGAAGAAGCCTCGAAGAGCTTACTCGGGACAACAATACTTGCGACTTACAAAGCTAACCGTCGACTCAATCTTCGGTTGAAGACAGCCATTGTTTCACGCTTAACAGCATCGGTTGTGCTATTTATCAGCCGGTGCACTTCTCTCCAACACCTGGCAATTTCTTCTGCCAACCGCTTGGCGCAGGACTCCATTTCCGTTTCGTCATCCTTCGGCCACGGTACGAAGTTCGCAGACATTGTAGGCGCGTTAATGACGCTTTTCCGTCTTCGAGACGTCGTCGACGACCGAAACCATCTACCGAGAGAGTCTTCTTTGCCACAAGACCGTCCGAAATGAGGAAGAATCTGAAATAAGAGTGTCTAGAATCGGTTGTTTGTTAAAAGAGAACTGCTTTGGCCAGCCTCGCCAATACCAGAGATTGTGGAGAGCTTAGGAGGAAGTCTAGCTTCACCAGCGATGAATGAAGACGGTCGTATTTCGGTGCAGCCTTTCACGGAACTAATTATACGTATCAAGTGTCCGCGAAGTCGAGTCGATAATGGGTCTAACTCGAAAAGACTTCGAACGCATCGCGGACCGACAGCCAGACGGTGATGTATGGCGCGGGACGGGCTGATGATTGCGAGGAATCCGTTCCCTCGTCCTTCGAGAGCCTCGTCGTTAACGAACGTCCGCCCCTTTTAATTACTTCCATCATTAATCAGCAAGGTGGCCCCGGAGTTAGGGGTGACTGCCCTTCCGAGGGAAGCAAACACACTGTCACGAGTTAATTGACCGACTCGCTGTGAACTCGCGGAGTCAACTTTGAACCAGTCTACCGTGACAGTTTATTTGCGCGTTCGGTGTCTGCGATCCCCCTACGTTTCTTTCTTCGACTTTGAGACGCGTGCAACTTGCAGCAGGATGTTGAGAAACTTACTAAATTTTTACAACGCCGAGTCAAGAATTCCGTGACACCGTCCTCCTAAGGTAACAAAATTTAACTCTCCCCTCCTACGGTGGTTTCTGATCACATATTTAGAGCAGTTAGTACTAACGATGGAACTAATATATCGGTCGCTTTTGATCCGACCGTAGGAGAGGAAGGTTAAATAATACGAATTGTCTCGGAGTAAATATTTTGAAACTTGAAATTGCGCCGTGTCTCTAATCGTTAAATTCAACCGTACGTCTCAACCATTCGAGTAATGTGGTAAGCAACGTTTTTTTTGTATCGTACCGACATTTCGGTACTCGTTATCTCCCTGAAGTCAGTCAGTCTGTTAGTGTTCGGCATCATCATATATATAATCATCTTTTATATAAGGATGCACCAGTCCTTCATCACGGATCATTTGGGATTACGAATCCTGAAGCTACTCACGCATCGAATTCCTCTGGTATGTATCAACGTTTAATAATACGAAATTGTTTTGGATTTGAGAAGATACGAGAGCGATAATAGCAGTCCGCGATCGTTGAATTTAATCCAGCGGCTACATTATGAATTTCTGGAACATTCGGAAAATCGTTCGAAGGAGTCATCGCCATATGTTCGAGGCTCTCAATCTTGCTGGAATGCTGGAGAAATATCGCTCGTTCCGAAATTTCACCTATTTTTTTCTTCAAAGCGAAGAACAGTGAAATATCGTTCCGCCTGGACGATGTTGGCGGTTTTTCTATTTCCGTAACTTTTTATTTATCTATTACATAAGCCCGCGAATATCTCTGATTTTATTCTTATCTTTCGGTATCCTCGCTTTGCGACATTTTTCAAGGCCGCAATTTCTCAATCCCATCGCTAGTGGTTCTCGCGGAGCATCGCGATTCTATAAATTTTCATCTAAAATCATCGCCGTCCACGCGCAAGCGCTACCAGCACTTGGAATTTTTTGATTTACACGAGTTTGCTCCGTGTTTCTATCCGTGGACTCGTAATCGTAAAACAATGTGGATCTCTCCTCGAAGGGACTAGAATAATCGACCGCGTCGAGGTCGTTCCGATTCTGAGTGGATAACCGGGAGAAGTGAAATCTGATTTATAGAGATGACTTCCGAAGGTGAATAGTCCTCGCCTTGGGATGCTTTAACGCACGCCCTCGCGAGAGTTTCGTTAAACAAAGACGAAATGACGGTATTCGATCTTCGTATTTAGGTAACGCGGAATCGTGGTGATTTGTGGTCTGGCATTTGTACCTGTCGAATTAAGTCCTTCTAAATTCGGATGGTGTGATCTAATACATGATTTCCGAAGACCTTAACGAGTAGTTATTAATCGCTTTCGTTTTCAAGCTCGAGATTGTCTTTAGAATTGAAGATAGGTCGTGTTAAATCTATACATTCCGTTTCTCTATTTTAATCGAATCGCGAAGGTGGCTTTGAACTTGAAACCGAATGCGTTTAATAATTCCGCGCGAAGACCTTTGTAAATTAGACATTTAATTTAATGCCTCTTAAAGTTTACTATTCTTTTCGGACAGCTGTTTCAAAAGTTCAACTTACAAAAAAAAAATATTCTTCGCAGTTTCATCGCGTGTATAGCAATCCCGTTGTTCGCTGTCAATTCATAATTCACTTTTCAGAATTCTTCAAAACGTTTAGCGTCGTTCTCCGACTCGAACGAAGTCTATACGACGATACTCGGACTGGGGTGGCACTAAAAGCGATTCGTAGGTTCGGGAATGGATCGTAAACTTGGTGTCCAACAGCTGTCGATGAGAAACAAAATCTAAATTTAAGCCTGACTGGTTCGATGAGATACTTTCTGGTAATCTGGACAATAGGCGGCGCGATTGCAGCATCTCAGAATCTCCGATATATTCATCTGTTATTCCTAGGCGAACCGAATAAACAGTTGCCAATCGATGTATCGTTTCCAGTCACTGTGCGATTCGAGATTACGATAGGCTGTACTTTTTATCAAAAGCGATTCACGATTTATACACCCTTGTAAATTAGACAGCGACGCTGAAACGAATACGATTGATTTGCGATCTAAGAAGACGTAAAACCGTGAGCAAACGTTAACCGACCTTGACAAATAACAAACGAAATTGACTTTTACATGCCATTTCATGGTTTGTAATATAGTGTTATGATTCCGAGACACGTGAGCGCATTTGGGGACGCTCGTACATCGCGAGCAATAATGTATCTAGTAGATGGACAAGTGACAGGTTGCAATCCAAGTTTATTTGGCAATATAAACAATCCTCTAGAATGTAGTCTGTGACGATCCAAGGAGATAGATACTGTACCTATATTAGTAATATATTAGCAATGATAATTACTCATCGTTTCGCAGTTAATTCCTTATGTTCAGTTTTACCCGCAACTAGAAGAACTGTTACGTTTTTCAAACCCTTCGGATGGGACATTCACAGAATCAGTTACGAATAAAATCAGCCACTATTCCATTTAGTGACAAAGTATGCGAATAGCGATGAAAAGGTATCAGCTGCGCGTCGCTAGCAGTTGGATCCTTTTCCAACATTCGTTTACCCTGGCAGTCGACCTTCGCAGGACTATCCATAGGAGAATTTGGCAGCTGACGGCTCTAGAGAAGCCTAGTTCGATTATTTATCGAGACGGTATGCGGGATGCGTGGGCAGCTCTCCCTCGTATTCCCGCTCCTTTTCGACGCTGGCCAGTTTCCAAACGGCGACACCCTCACACCTACGAATTCCTTTTGGCCGAGGAACGTGTGCGTGGACGCCGCCACGTCCGTGTTGCGTGCACCGCTCTTCGGCTCTCTTACGTACACCTCGTGTACGCGTTACGTCGTCGCGATTACGTGTGAGCTTGCGCGCGTCTGGCTTCTGCAAGCTTCCCTCTCTGTTACGTTGCACTGTGGGTATCGAGAAGTTGGCCAAAAGTGCTTCTGCACTTTAATCTCACAATTCTGAGACACCTCAGCTTAGCTTCTTCTCGGTTCGTATCGCAGATTTTAATTTAATTGCGTAGAAGGGGTAATAAAGTAGAGTGAAATCTATGCGACCAATAGGAGAAACGAAGATAGGATTTTCGGATGCATCGAGCACAGGAGATAAGGTTGGGGGAAAAATAAGGTCCATAAACTAGGCTTGCAATTGCCAACTCGTTCTGGAGCCCGACGAATTCCGCCCTCTTTGCTCTTCTCTGTCTCGTTGATTTTAATGCGAACGAGAAGGAGCGACTTGCGTCACGCGTTGTCAACAGCTTGGAGATATAGTTGTGGTCTGTGTTCGGTTTTAGAGTCGTAATTGAATGAACGATGACTAATCCCCCCGGCCGCCCGAAATACGCCAATGATTAAGAGACGAGGTGAGAATGAATCGTATTCTTTATTCATCCACAGGTCAATGCTTGACGACAAACCGGTATTCTTGGATCCTGCTATTACGTCGAAGAACTATAATCGTCAAACAGGAAAATGCACGGTGCATATTAATAGATTTCTCGTAAAAATAGCGGCGTGATGAATCGGCGCGGAGCAGGCCGAGACGAATCTTAAAGACCCCGTATTTTCTAGGATTCGTCGGTCTCGCGACATCCTCTTCTAGTTTTCTCTTCGCCAGGTACATTCCTTTGTCGAAAATGGTTTCCGGTCGCGGATGAATCGTTCGAAAATTTTCGAAACGTCCATCGTGTCGTCTCTCGGCCTTACTTCCTTTTTCGCACCCCATTCTTTTCTCTCCGCGTAACAAAGACGTGTCGTTACAAAAAGAAGAAAAAAAAACGACAAACGAGCAAAAGTTACTTAATCTTTCGGCGTACCTGACAAGCAACGGCTCGATCGTTTTCAAACAATCCCCCCATAAATTTATCCGCCTTCAATCAAGCGATCCTGGCGAACCAGGGCGACACAAAGATCGAGAGCGAAAGGATCGAGGAAAAGAGAGTTGTTGACGATCGGGACAGGTGCTGGTGTGCGTCGCGCGACGATGGGCGCCTTTATCGAACGAGATCGAAGATAATCTCGCCATCTTTCCCATTGCTTTTTTTTCGCCTGGTCCACGGCCGCCCCGCTCCCGCGTCCAGAGCATACAGGCGACCGATCTCCTGTTGGTGTTGGCAACCGTACGCATGGTTTACGTGGTAACAGCTGTGCTCGCACGCACTTTGCTCGCGCAAAACATCGCTAATGGACCGTCAACCTCAACCGAGTCAGGCCCGCTTACGCGTAAATATAGTGGAAGTTCTGGCCGTCGTTCTCTGTCTCTGCCTCTCGCTAGCCTCGACTCTTGTCACCCGTGGATGGAATTTACGACGGCGAGAAAGTTTTCTTGTTCGCGGAAAGTTGTTGGTTACGCGTCCACCCTGGATTTTTTAACGTCCAACATTTCTCGCGCTGGACCATGCGTATCGCTTCTAGTTTAGGACGTAACTAGTTCATCGACTCGCGTAGGAAGTTCCTAGTGGTAAAATCTTGGAAATCTATAGGGGTTGTATTAACCCTTTACACTCGAGGCCTTATTTCTGGTATCTACCAGGAATTCGAGAGACTTTCTTAGCATTCCATTGATACGAATGCTGCGTTTAGATTGACTTCGAAGCTCTAGTCCAGTTTGTGACCGCAAACTAACTGGAGATTTAAGAATCAGGTCACCTTTACCTCACCGACAATCATTTTATTTATGAAACTTCGAGTCATATGAAAGGACGCAAGTAATTTTATATTTGATTATGGCATCCACGATCCTACAGTAAATCGTAGGTCAAATGGTTGAGAGAGTCGCCTCTCGAGTGCAAAGGGTTAATGGCGATGTAGCGTCCACGCCATTCTGTCCACTCCTGTATGCGACTTTGGATACGTCAATGTCATAGTTGCCGAACGTCCAATGTCTGACAGGCTATGCGAACATGTACGCTGTTTAGAGAATGAGGGGGTATGACTGACTCGAAGCGACGTGTCTAGCTGATCTCTGACTCTCGCGACTAATGTGTCCAGGGTAGTAATGTAGCTCGAACTTCGAGGGAAGAACGCCATGGAAGTGGACTGTCTAAACGTAACGGTATCCAACGGTGAAACGTTGTTTGAAGCAGTGGCTCGATAGAACATGCTACCGTGTTATACACACAACTCTCGTTACAAGATTCAGCATGACACAAAGTTGCTCTAGCCGATGTCTGCTTCGTGTTTCCGCTGTTACGCAACTATTCTGTTTCATCGGCCAACGCCGTCCTTCACCTATAGACTCATCCCCTCTCTGGACTTTAACGTTCTCTTTGGGAACAGCGTAACACATTTTCCGCGCCGCGATATATATCTATTCCATCTACGTAAATACGAGGGTATGTCAAAAATGATTTAGACTTTTCATTCTACAATTTATTTACATAAGGCTAAGGTTTCACTAAGCGCATCACTTTTCTACGTAATCTCCCTCCTTATTAATGAACTTTATCCAATGATCATAGAGCTTACGTATTCCTTGCAAATAAAATTTTTTCAGGAAGCCTTTTTTGCGCCGCATTTTGCACATCTAATCTTTATGCGTTACATTCGTTCGGGTACTTTTAAACTTCTCGATTCACAAAAAAAAAACCGACAAAAGGAATCGAATCACTGATCGTTGTTTCTCTTTGCTACTAACTGCTAATAGACCGGCCATGATCTACTCTCAACAGAAGAAAGAAAAATGGCAAAAGTGTAGATTATTTTTGACTTCCTCTCGTAGTTTCGCGTAGTTTAGATCATTTCTCAGATTTATAAGATCATTCCGCCCTATGTCGATGCGTTTGGCGTTATCTCGGATCTAACAGGGCATTGTTCACCTGTTTGAAGTATTAATCGACAAGCGTGATCTTCCGTGAGCAAACAGCCAGCCGTTTGCCAGCTGATCTATCCTAAACTATCCATCGTACAGTCCGACGCTGTTACCGAGGGTAGTACGCCAACTTGACCCGCGCAATATTCTTCTATTGTAGTCTAATATAAAACCAGGAAGTGTTCCGAATAGACCACAGGTCCGAGACCTTCGATCCGGTTGGTACCACACTTGTTCTCTCGCTAATTATACCTGCGTATATAGAATACATATTTTGCAAGCGTCATGAATGGCACCACGGGATGAATCATCGTATCTATCGCGCTCGCCAGTGGAATTCGAGGTGGACGCCGATACCGGGGCACACGGGCGGATAGGTGGTGCGCGCAGACGCGCGTGTATACGTGCACGAGATGTGTGCCGAAGCTAAACATTCCGCGGAGCATTCACCCTGGCATTGCTGTAAAAATAAACGGATCGCCAACGGTGTATATCCACCTCGTCCCCGAGGTCTCCGTTTCGTTTACGATACCACTGAACCGAAACCCTGCGTTGCGTCTCTTCCTGCGGCCTCATCCACCAGCAGAGACCTTGCACCTGGTCCCTTGGCCGGATAAAGGCGAACCTCCACCCGGTGAACGCGAGCGGTTGACCTCCAAATTCGATCGTAACTCTACGTTACTCGATCTTCACCTAGACTACAAAACGTAGACGCTCGAGAGCAGTCATAGGTCGAGTTGGCATCGAGGATTGAGATGAAATTCTAACACGTTGAGTTTATGAAAGAAGTAAAAGAAGTCACCTCTCGTATGTCGTCTGGCAACAGAGTTTCCTGACCTCTGGAGAACCATACGAATGCATCTCGACTTCGGAAAAGTCAACTTGGGAAACAGAAACAATTCCAACGATCAGTCGGTTAGTTTCATAAACGATGGGGCGGTCCTTCGAGTAGGTCTTTCAACGCAGAATTTAACAAGCTTTTGCTAATTTCGCAAGCTTTCGACGTCGAAAGGCAGAGCTACGCGCTCCACCCCTAGGTTAAGCGATTGTTTTATCGCGAATATCTTACGTAACCAGAAAGCACGAAGCGTATCGCGTTGTTGATTTGAACGAGAGTCTGTAGAAGATTCATTCTCCGTTTTTATGGTTCCCTGACCTTGGCGTTCATCGCAGACAAGCTGAGGTCGTTCTGTTCCGAGTATTACTGTCGCTCGTAAAAGTGATTTAAAAGTGCAACGTAAACGGTGTCGAACACTGGATGATGTAAATGCGAGGGTGCTGATTTAGAGTCGAATCGGTGAGTCTGACCGGTATCTGCGATCTCTTGACCGAGGAAATTATCGAAGGACGATCTTGAACGTGTTATATCACGTGTATCTCCACGGTGCATAGACGGAAGTGTTCGAACTAACCCTATCCTTCAAAGGTACCTACTCTTCTCAATTATCCAATAGTGGAATGCATAGCTCGATTCTCAGATGGACTTTCTCCTGCTTAATTACTTGGCAAAGTGCCATTCAAAATAAGGGATCAGGAATTAATCGATAGAAGCATTCAACTCCAGAAATTCGTCCCCTAAGCGATCTACCATCGTAACTCGAACGATCATCGAGAAGGACCGAAGCAAGCTTTTCCACATCGAAAGGTGTACAGAATTTTATTTTTTTTATTTTTTTTTGTTTTCACAAGAGTTGGTCGACCTTCCTCGGTCGTCTTCCACGAAACGACGCTGGTGCGTCGCGTAGGAAAGAATCCGCAGCCGGGACGCGCCGAGTGAGTCAGTGAGTTGGATGGTCCACGAAATTAGATCGCCGCGGATTATGTATACGGTAGCCGGCTGTTCGTTCTGGTTGCTGCATCGCTGTAACCAGCATTGATTCATCGGTCCCTGGTCTGCGCGCAGATGCTGCTGGTATACAATGAACTGTACACCACCGGTATACAATGTGGACTACATTCCTGAAAGATTACTTGGACAACCAGATTAAAGATTGGCTCGTTCGTCGGAGATTATGATCGCGCTGACGTTAGTTGTATGAGCGTACGAGGAATTAGACGTTGATTTCACGAAGAATCGCGATGCTGCCTTGGGAAGAACGGTTGTGCAACTATGTAGTTAATCGCGAATTGTTGACGTTTGGTTGATAGTCGAGATAAGGAGGATTTATCCGAGGTTTATCTCGAGGCATGGATTTCCTAAGGAAATGAACGCTGACAAGTAATTCGGCGAGGCAAACCACGCCGTTGAGGTTGCTCGTCGGTCTTCCTGTTATTTATGACACCTTGACCACCCATGCAGAGTCAGAATGTAAGTTGTAGGGTGTTCCTGCGCGTTGACACGCACCATTCCTCAGATGGCGAGTACTCCCTTTTCTCGCATCCGTTCCAAGCACCCGCTAGCTATTCTTCGGATGCCAACTCGACTGGAGGTTTCCTAGACTCGTGTCTATCGCGTCAATACAATCGTTCCATTTTAGAAAAGTGTTGCTTTTCGATTTTAACTTGGGACCTACTCTTTCCCAAACTTTTCGTAATTGCCGAGGAAACAGCTTCTCGGAGACAGCCAGTTTATTCTAGAGCACCGCGGGCCAATTTTCCCGACGAGGTCTCTTCCGTGGAGGATGATCGTAATTCATGCGTCGACGGAATATCAGGTGGCGCGGCTTGCGCTTAATAACGCGGATTACAGAACCACGGCTAGAACAAGGGAGTACCAGATGAAAAACGACGATCGGACAAGATATGACGACGCCTGGCATGGAGTTGGCTTCGAGTCTAGGAAGCGAGTCTCTTCCACCGTTGTAGCCCTTAATGAGCCCAACGCGAGACTAGTTCAACCTCTTTAACTCTGTTTCTTCTGTCAACCGCTTCTGTCCGCTTCGCGGTTCTCGCTGTCTTCTTCTTGTTAGCCATCTTCCCTCCTCTGCCTCTCCACCCTCATCTGCATCGTCGGCCGGAGCATGACCTGGATGGTACCCAAACGAAATACCATCCTCGTCGCTTCCTTTTTCGCGCGCCATTTTGGAGAACCGGCCGTCGCGTTGCTCCAATTCGCTCGGCCACTGTACTGTCCGGATAAACAGCTTTGCGCCTGTCACCTCGCGGAATTAATGGAACGACCATTCCCAGCGTTTCCTAAATTTGTTGGATTTGTTGCTCCGCTCGTGGTGCTAGCATCCACTCATGGTTTCATTTTCAAGTTCGTATGACGGAGATAAGGGAAGATCGGACCTTGATCGAGGAGACTGCGAGCTATCGGTGAACGATAAGCCAATCCGTATTTATTTAACGTTGAAAATATTTTCGACTTATCGTGTCAATCCTCTGCGGTATGATTCTGTACTCCGCGATTCTTTAGTTTAAAGGAATGTGAGAAGCCACGTGTTAAGGGTCAAGGCCTGGATCGAAGAATATATCAAACAGCATGCAAACAGGACGTTTGACTTCCGAATTTGTTTACTCTGGCCGGTGCAGCGAGTCTCTCAATTTTCGCTGGTTTTCATCGTGACGGTATATTTCGAGAGGAACGAAAAGCAAAGTGGCCGGTTCATGTCGAACGTTCGATAAAACCACTGGTCGACCAGGAAACGCCTCAATGCCAATGTTAAAGCGGCATTCTCGCGCTAGGACGAAATTAACCCGAGCAACGCGAACGCGTGAATGCACCCCGACAATCTTGCCAAAAGCATTTCCATTATCCGTTTCCTGTCGCACCTTTGTGCATGCACGCCGGCGCTGATGAATTGGCTGCCTTCCGGCCGTGCTCCCTTATCGTCTTCTCCCCCGTTCGAAACGTTCCTGGCCAATTTTGACGGTAAATATACGTTTATTTATTTTTAAATGTCAAACCTGCTCGCCACTTCCAAGAGTATTTATAGGTCGTTTGTCAAAGATATCGCGCGAACAAATGGAAGATTATTTAGAGAAAGTTGTAGGAAGATGCTGCGAAATTGGTACTCCGTAGTTGTTGCTCGTTTATTTATTTATCTCGATAATTAATGAACAGAAAACGTTGATAGACATCTAGCGAGCCTGCGTCCTTGTACGAATGATACAGCCATCCAATAGGCGGCGTTAATTTGTACGCTGACTATGCTGAACTATGCGGCTGTTAGAACAACAGCTTAACGTCGTTTCTCTCTCGTTCGTCCCCGTCGCGCGGAAACAAGCGAGTTTATCGAGTCATAATGTTGCGCGTCGTCCGAGAAAATTGGAAGCTGCACGTGCGAAGATATTATTGCCGCGATGACAGCCGTTCCGCGATTCGTAGCGGCCAGGCTACTCGCTTTAATGACTCCATAACTCCTTTATGTACCAAATCGCGGAATGTCATCGCGAGGATTACGCCCAGAGAACGTATCAAATTATTACGTTTGCACGGTGCACTCGACGGTGCATGCTTCGTCTCGCGGCAATTATTTGCGTTCGGAATAGTTAGGTTCTCGGGACAAGATTTGGAAATTCGATCTGTATTCGAGTGAAATTATTTTTTTAAAACGACGATTCGCGGGTTTAGGTTATATTGGAAGTCGTGGTTCGAGGCGCAGAGGCATTAAGCGTCTCGGACGATGAACAGAAACCGTACGGACATGGAACAAATTGGAATTGGCTATTTTTGCACGTCAGAAGCGCAGATTGTCGCGTCACGGAACGCCTCGTTTCAATGCTGATATTTACGATGCACTTCTAACTGGTTCGCCCGATTTATCCGCAACCTTGGGAATAACGGGCGTGATTTGTCCCGGTCGTAATACGTGCTTGATTTCGTTAAAAGTCTGCGAGTGCTTTGGGATGGCCAGAGTTGGCTCCGACTACATTGTTGCTGTAAATTGTCGATTTCGAAAGCCACCAACTGGCGCCGCACCCGAGGTCTATTAGACGCTTTCCATTTAGAGCATAATATAAATTTCGTTAGAAAACAATTTTTAAGCGTAATTGCATTCGTCATTTTTAGCGTATTGGACGAATATTCGCGTTCTGTTGAATATTTCGGCAAATAAAATACTCAGGTTTTATGTGCTTCACAGAGACAGCATATTTAAGAAATAAAAAATAATTTAGATAATTTAGACACGGTTCTACGATGACTAACCAAATCCGTCCTCTGCGCGACAATAATGACCGAAACAATGTCTCGAACAAAGGCAAAGTGGAACGTTAAAATTACATTGGTTTGTACACGCTAAAACTCCAACAGCTTCAATCGATATCAATCGGGGATGGCGACTGCTCTCGATGGATCGCAATCGACAGCTAGTCTCTCCTCGCCTAGCGTTGGCAGAAGTAAGCCGTGGCTCGCGCGCGTCAACCAACGAAAATACGAGATTCAGTATCATTTGTCACGCTAACGCAGTACAGCGAAAAGACATAATTACAGAGCGCAGGTCCGTACACATTTACAGCTTCTGGGAGCAATAACAGTACATCGTAAATATGGGCTAACGTATCGTTATTCTGTTCCTCGAACGATTGCGATACAACCACGCGTCTGTTTTAGAAACGACGAGAAAAAAAATACTTGAATAACGCATTGTGGCGAGATACCAGCCAATTTCCATCTTTAATCTGCCAATGATAAATCTAATTTCGTAATTTCGCGGAATGCAGCTCGACATTCAGCTACGTATGATTTCACTTTCCAATTTTGCATTTTAAAGGTTTACGAGAGTTGGAACAGGCCGTGGTTTCTACTTGTTTTTGAGTTTATAAACAGATCTTTTCAGAGCAATTCGACGGTTCGTTTATTGGAAGATGTGAATAAATGCATATGACTATCCATCGGTACCATCGTCTCTATAATATTCGATTCGTATCTGAAACAAACGAAACGCATTTAAGCGTAAGAACGAGGTGTAACGAGTGCAGCGAGGTCCTTCCTTCGGCGGTTTCTTAAAGATTTTACATTCTTTTAGCTTTTAGGCTGGCAATTCCAGCCTTTCGTTACCAGATCGCGCGGGTCTCGCGTAAAAACAACGACCAAATGGAGATTCGAGAATATCCGTCTGCAGGCAAGGTTGTTAGTGTTGCAATCGCGGAGGCCTCTCGGGACGTCCAGCGTGGCTTAGCCACCCGCGACTGTCCGTTTCGGTTGAAATCCGATGAAAAACGGCAAATTGTTTTGGAGCCAGTAACTCGGTCGCGGTGCGCGTGATTAATGCCCAGAGCGGCCGCTTATTCAATTTCACGCACAGACGGTGCATTATTAATCAGACACAAAATGTAAACTATGAGCGCGTTCTGTGTTTCGCGCATAGGTGCGCCGGACTCTCTTCGCTGGTGGGTTCTGTTCGCTACTAAAATTACGAACGGCGACAGTTTGATGTCCCGAATTTGTCAGAAGGCCGGCGTATAACGCCGTTTAATCAGACGGGGATACACTTACGTCAAGAGGATGACAGTTTTTGCTGGCGCCCTTATTACCGGCCATTGTGCCGCGAACAGTAGCCACAAGTCGACAATTTGTCTTAACGTGTCCGAACCGTGTCGACGCACCGCTTCGGATTCCACGCGACGAGCCTGCAGGGCTTTGGATCCATTGATACTTTTTTTTTTTAATTAAAGAAGCTAGGAAAATTTTATGTTTGAGTCCCGATTTTTAGAAAAATTCCGAAAGCTCGTAAAATGGTCGATAATTTACACTTTGTCTTCGTCCATATCGGAGCTCGAACGAACCAAGAGACTCGCGAGCAATTCTAACGTATTAGGTAATGCCTATGGAACTCCTCGCATTCGTTCGCAGAAGTTGGGAGTTAGGGTAAACAACGAGCGCGTTTACGGTTTTGACGGACGTCACGCGGAGCCATTCGCGTAATCGCGATAGGAACTCGACCATTCGACATTTCACCCACGCGGCGCCATTTATCCAACGTGCCAGAATCAATTTTCCCGCGAAAACGGTTTACACGCGATACCACATTGTAATCGACCAGTTGCCGGAGCCGAAAACTCGCGCAAGATATTTCCGACGCGATTTCCTCGCCTACGATCGAGCGAAACGAGCGTGTAGGCAGCAAGTTTGCAGGCTTCCGCTAATGATGCTCTTCAAGTTCATGATCGACGTTCGAAACGCGCCCACTGATGCTACGGAAAATGCGTGTCTGCGCGATGATGCAAAACGTTCTCAAATCGAGATTATTCCTCCTACCGACTGTCCCTTTTAAGGGATTACGTCGCCTCGACTACTTCGAAATATGAGAAATAGTTTTCTTTGCGCGAAACGATAGTTTGGACCTTTGAAAATGATGTACAAAAGGTGTTATTGAGAAATTTGCCTTGCAAGTAAAATATGGTCTATAGATTGAGCATAACTCGATTGGTATAAGTAACTCGTACGATAATAATCGTTGAAGAATTTCAATAATTTTTCCATAAATTTGACGCATCATGGTTCTCTCGAGTCACGTTCAAGCTTCCCTCTCGATCCTCCTTACGTCAACCGATCCCACTCCCGCGTGCGTCGATTGTACACGGATAACAATAGTTTCGAACCCAGACCTTCGAGGAATTCCAACTTAACTGCGTAACTCTGTTCCAGTCGGTTTCTAAAACCGTTGCCCCGTAAAACACGTCGATTGGTGGACGCAGACGAAACTTATTCTGCTACTAGCCGAGTAACTACGCACAGGATTCTAGTTTGTAACCGGTTGCAGAAGAATGTTGCCCAGCTGAAACTTCTTTTGTAAAAGAGAATTTTCATCGGCTCGTTAATTGCAGATTACTTCGTTTATGTCTGTCGAACGTGGTAGTTAGAATTTTTATATTCAACTTCGACCACTTACGTTTGCAGGAAAATCGGTAATCGTGAGATATGTCTTTACGGTTGGACGAGAACCACGGAATCTTTCATAAGTTCTCGTGGATCCGTTTTTGATTTACGACATTCCAAACAAACACCGTCCACCCAGTTTTATTATTAGTGGCGATTACTCTCTCGAGATTTATATCGCCGGCGAACGTTTCTCGACGCTCTCGCATCTAATCCAGGAGCTTAAATGGATAATCGCTGGCGAGCGTGACTTCGGAGTTTATTCGTTTGGGAGTGTGGCGACGAGCGACTCGTAGATATTCCTACGATTATCTCACGGGCCGCGAGCCCGAGATTTTCGAGTCCGAGGGCTCGCGCTAGACCCGCCTGTCCTTGTATTACGGATATTTCCGTCCAAAGTATTAGACGGTATAAAGGCAGAACCGACTCCCCTCCGCCATTCCCAGCATGGCCAGACGCTGGCATACGCTATGTAAAGCGCTCGCGCGAACCTTTCTGCCTCTTTTTTACCTTTAAACGCCGCCGGGTACCGCCTCTCTTTCGTCACCCGACGTATATGCCTGGACCCGAGCACAGAGTCAACTTTGAGTCGTTGCACCAGCTCTTTACACGGTAGAACCTCCATTATCGCGAGCTGTTTGCATCGGAGCAACCCTGCGAGATCGTTTCAGCGCACGGCGAGCGCGCGAATTAGTGGCGCCACTGGTATCGAAGCCATCGTTCGTTGCATGGTGTCGACAAGTTGAGAATGTCAGTAAGGATATCCTCTGTAGGGCTTACTGGATCGATTACCTTGATTATTTAAGGCTTCTTTCGATTGAAACGTGATCATGGAATTTCGAGTATCCTTATTTTCCACGGCAAATGAATTAAATATGTCCTTTATCGAAATCTTCCTATCGTTACCTACGCGTGTTTTCGTGTTCTTTCCTTCCCCCCGATATTTTCCAGACGACATTGACGCAGATGCTCGATAACTATCGCATCGGCGCACCCGCTGGGTACACTTGCCTCGCCCTGCTCGGCACCGTTGTTATCAAGGCCAGCATTATTTACGATACCATTTGGACGGAATTCCGTTAACGTCCGATATCGGTGACGTTCGAGCGTCGATAGTAGCCTATTGCATGGTCATATAGCGATCACTTTGCGCGAATCTTTTCGTGGAAGGTGCGAACAGCGCCGAGCCGGGCCGCTCGCTCCTAAACCTGTTTCACTTCTCGCAGTTGAGACGTTAAAGGTTCGTTTCTTGCCGCAAATATATTCGATTGGCGCGTATAAATACACGCGAGCCTATAATAACCGTCGGAATTTACCTGCTCGCGTACACGCGAAATGGACAATCTAGCTTCTAATGAGATCGTTCGCGTCGACTTTGACCACTTCGTTAAACTCTTCTTCGCCGCGCGAAAACAGGTGCGAAATCGCAGGTTAAGATTCTAGATTGCGTGGGAACAGCGCCCTGGAGGAATATTTTTCCCGTGTCTTGTTGTACGGTCTCCGCCATATTACTTGGAACGCATTTAATCGTCCCTGAACTCGCTTCAAACAACTTCTTGACGGGAGACGTAAACGATACGCGCGACTTCTAGACGACTGCCGATCGCAGCGTAAACGAAGCGGAATATCCCTGATTTTCAGACCTTACGAACGGCGCCAAGGATATTTACATACCGAGAGTAACGAAAATATTCGGACAGTGGGTCGTGTTTCACTTTGACGCTACGTATCTCAGTTAATTGCAGGGGAAATGAAGCAAAAATGAATCTAAACAGGTTCATCCGAGATATTTATAACGAATTGACATTCAGTCTAAACGAGGAAATCAGCTTCCTACCACTATTTGTTTCTTTGTTCGCCGCTACAGTTTGGTCAATTCTGAGAAGAACTTCTCGCTTACTGAATGTTTCAGATTTATTTGACGAAGATAGCCATCTGTCGCTTCAAGTAGAAAATACCTATGATCAGTTTTCAGAACTCGAGGCAGCGTTACAACAGTCTATCCGTTTCCGCAGTTTGACGAATACTTGATGACGGTTAGTGACGTAGATCCTATCGATTCGATGGCATTAAAAAGCAAGGGAAACGATTTGTCAATCGAACATCACCCGTCTCCCGAACGTTCCTCAAGAATTCGGCACACTTTCGTTCCGGCTGGCCATAAAATTAACGATCGCGTTCATCGATACACCTGACGTTTACAATTGTGTTTTTTCGACCGGTGGAACGATCAACCGGTGTAAAGCAGCGGCCTCACGGCGATAAAGCGTATTATCCAAGTTGGCGCGGAAAGAAGCGAGAAAGCGTGCTACCAGTCGAGGGGAGAAGGAACTGTTCGCCTGCCACGGATGCATCGCAATCGTTTCTTTCGACGTTTCTTTTGCCACTGTCAGCAATTTTCTCTCTCTCGGTGGACGTAATCGACCGCGTTGAATTTTAACGAATCGACACTCGAACGTTTATCGCGATTATTACCCAGGGTTCTTTCGAACGGGCCTCGAAGCGGAACGTGCTTTCAGGAAATTAATATTTACCCTTCATCGAGTCGTCCCTGTTTTTTATCCATCGCGAAGTGTTAGTCGCTGTTGGCCATCGTGGTTATCGCGTTAAGCTTCGTTTGCACTGAAGTCGAGAGAATTTCAACTCTTCCATGCGAATCTGGGTGGTAAATAAAGTACGAGTGGCCGAATACAATCGTCTATATCTTCGCAGTCTGTGATCGAGTATCAAAGCTTTATGTAAGATAATCTACCGTATTCAGTTGCCACAGTATAGCTCAAATTCGTGAACTGTTCATCTTCGCCGTAAGCCTCAAGTGTGAATCGAGCCTTATTCGCGACCGTCGTTATCGAAAGAGGAACACGAAGAAAAAACGGGGGAGAAATGGTCGGTCTTTACGTATGTAAATACTGTGTGTATAGAGAGAGTGTTCCATAATCACTGCACGCCCTCCAGACAGACGGCTTTTTGGTGGAGAAGGTGTAAACTGCTTTACTGGCTACTTAAACTCGTTCCAGATCGATGTGCAAACGACTCGGGGCAGCGGCCAGTTAAGACATTATCTCGACGGGGCTTTATAAAAAAGTCACCGTTGCGAAACGTATATCGCCTTACCGTGCTGCGTCGGTCGCATGTCGTCTCGTTTTGTCGACGTTACGGCTTACCTTATTATGTTCGTTCGATTTATTTAATTTTCGTGCTCGTAATTTCAATCCGAAATCGGTTGAAATAGAAGTCGAAGACCCTTGGAGGCAGCCTCCTTCATTTTTCACTCGATGCAATCTCGTTCTTTTTATATTCTTTCCTCCCGTGCTTTGTCTCGAAACGATGGAGGTTTCTTTGTTTATTCTACCAATATTGAAAAGTTGCGAATCCCTGAGAAAGGAGCACGGTAATCGTTGTTCTTTTTCTAGATTATCTCCAATATTTCCTGACGGCATAGTCGCGCGTATATTCTTGCAAACTTGACATTGAATTTGGAACGGTTGTGGTCCATCGAGACAGAATTAAATCTGTATCTCCGACATTGTACCGCTAATAAAGTTGCGTTATTCTTGTAACGTCGTAATCAACGTCGAAATATACACCGCGGGTCTCCGAGTAATACGTCGAGAGCCATAAATCGCTCCTCTAAAAAATACCTTGAATTATTTCAAACGACGTCACGCTGGGGGAACAAAAGGATAGGGAGAGCGAAAAAGGAGGAACGAGCATCTCCGTCGCTCGAGAAAAGCTTTTCGAATGGATCGAACGAATTGAACATCCCGTTCTATATATACGCACGCGATGCCTACTGGCATAAATTCGTGACTTTATGTTTTCCAACGCGACGCTCGAGGCTCGAGGTTTCCCGCCATTCTCGAGTGCAAGTAAAAACATAGCGGGATTGCTTTACGAACAGGCCGCAGTTTACATAAGACGAAACGGGAGAACGTTTTTGTCGAAGACTCCGACGCTCGCTTCCGGGGTGCATCCTGCGATTCTCGTCCTAGAAAAATCACCTGAGCGTGGGCAACTATTTCTAGTCTCAAATCAATTAAAACAAGTTCCTACTTCTCAGTTCCTAGTTTAATATTTCATTTATTTATGATTCTTTGATACTCGGTCCTTTTACCCTTCGAAACTCGTGGAAGGGGAATCGTCGAAACAGAGGGAAGCAAAAAAGTTGTCTGCGCGTCGATCGGTGTTCGATTCGAGTCGTGGCATCTGCTCGCGGTAATCGTTCTCTGGAATCGCGTCTATGCATAATTAATTTGTCCAAGCCAACCACACTCAGGGAGTACAAGTTTTGGACGTTGTTAAATAAAAAGCAATTAAACGGTGACATAATTTAAACTTACAAAAAAATTTGGAATGAAATCGAGTGCTGCAAATGGTTGATTATTCTCGAGTCTGAAGAAAGACCAAATTCTTGATAGAAAAGGGGGATTTTGCCAGAGAGACTCGAACGAATCGTCCATCTATCGGTTACATAATTACCCGGAGGAACCAAAACACAGTTGTGTTCCTATGAGTCACTCATTTCCTCCTCGCGCGTCGCAGTCTGTGCGCTCGAAAATAATTCCAAGGGGAACGGTTTATTTTCTCCCCGCTTCCTTGCTCGCGTGTCATTGCATCTACGCGGAAAAATCTATCTGCGTCTAGCGGAACGGGAAAGATTGTCGATGCTCGCGGAAAAATATTTTCCGCGTCATTTTTCGCCCTTGTAGATTTAATCTACGCGCGGTTCATTGTGGACAGATGGAATTGCTAAATATAAGCGAACGACGAACCATGAAGCGGGCGTCGGGAAAACGCGAAATAGATATTAAAACTAGAAACCAGACTCGAATGATGTATCGCCGGCGAGGGTCGAAGTGCCAACCGACCTCATCCGCCCTCTTGTCGGCTGGCAACGCTCCACATTTTCTAGAATGACTCACGATAAGCAGGTCGAGCGTTCGGTCAGTCTGTCCCACCGTCTGTCGATGTTTGGTATGCGCGCGATCCTTTTTTCCATCCCCCAAAAATTCGCGAGGTCGAGGAATCGAAGGGAACCAAGGAGGAGAATCTGGATAGGTGCAGTCGTAGGGAGAACACGAGCACTTCTTCCCTCGCCGAAATACATAAAAACTGAAAGAATCGAAAAAGAACAAATCCGACCGAGCTTAGGCATCAGGGGGACGTAACGACTCCCGTTAATCCGTCCTTCGAGTTCGCTCGAACCTGTTCTCGTTACAGTTATAATTGGTACCGGTAATCTCGGACGTATCATCGATCATATAATAAAGATGTCTCTCTCTATACTCCCAGGTTCGTTAAACGACTTTTTCCGAGAGCTTACAAATCTCCCTCCACTAACGCGTCCGCGCCGCGTCCATTTTCGAGAAGATTCGAGGCGATCCCGCGGGAAGTTATCCTCGCGGCCGTAACTTCGGCCAGAGGCGTGTTATCGGCGAATAAAGAAATCGTCGAATCGGAACTCTTCCATTTCTTTCGCGGCACTTGGATGCCATTAATTCCACGGGGCGGTCCGTGAGCCCTCGCTTGCCCCGTTGCTCCCTATTAATCACGACTTTTTTCGCCGCGGTAATTTCGCGTAATCACCGACAGACGGATACAGTAAAGCACACTAACGAGAAAGAGCCTTGCTAGGCCGAACGAAAGACTGCCGGAAGAGTTATTGCTTCGCTTACACCGAGATACACGCCGTGGAACCCCCCTCCTCGCCGTTTGCGAATAACGTCGTCGCGTGGGCGTGAAATTCTCGGTGTCAGTCCGCGCGACACATTTCAGCCCCGGCGTGGTTCACTCTATTGCGTTGTTTTCCCGTATAAAAATCTCGGCTCGCGCCACGACGACGGAAAATGCGCCCGACCGGGGAGAAGCAACGCGTCGAAAGAGAGGGCGTCGCGACAGAATCTCAGATGAAAACGCGTCGCGAAGTAAATTGGCCGCGTTTAAAAGTGGAAGCGTCGATGAGACTTCCTGAGCTCTTCGTTGTGGCCTGAATTTCGTTCTGGGATGACGATAGCCATGGCATACTTCGATTACGTTTTAGGAACATTTATTTATTTGTTCTGATTGGAAGAAGCTTACATTTACACTACCGCTCAAAAGTATCAGAAACTTGCGAAATACATGTGTATTAGCATTGCATAAAAGTTATTTAAGTACCGAAAGTAGTGACCAAAATCGATTTTTATTAGTTTCTTAGGAAATATCTAACGTTTTCAATTAACAATTACATATGTGGAACTTACTCAAAAAAGATAATAATAATTACAATTGACAAAAGCGTTTTAAATACCTTTCGTACAAACTATGCTTTATAGAAAAAAAGCAAACATGCGAATATTTTTTAGCAGTAGTATATATGAGTTTTACAAGGCTCATGGAATGCTCCATTTGAACCTGATTGTTTCGAATTTTTTTCGTTCGAATTCACATCTATTTACAGGGGTGCATCTGCCAGGTTGGCTTTATCTATCCAGCTATGACCATTGATTCCCCAATTCTTTTTCCGTTGCTCTCGATTCTGCTCCACTGAAAGAACAGCTCCCTCGGTGCACGATTGTATAAATCTCGTGAAGAGGAGCCACGCGAGCGTGTTCTTTCCCGCTTGTTTGCCAGCGAGCCGCTACGTGGAAGGGAAATCTTTGTGTCAGCGGGTCGACGCGCTTGGCCGGGCGATATAAAAATATATATATAAAGTGCAGATGTAAAGATCGCGGTTGAACTTGTGCGTGGTTCGCGGACTCCAGCGCCCAGCCCCCACGCTGCAAAGTGAAATGTTTGCACGAGTCTCCTGCTTCCTTTTGCCCCTCATTTTCCTTTTTCATCGAAACAGACGAGCGCTGCGCCGCGATCCTCGAACGTGATCGCGAATTCCTGGGGGCCGACGCGTCCGCCCGCCAAGATGAGATCACGTTTCAGGATCACGAGGAATCAGGAATGCTCGCATTATGTTTCCATTATCCTCGCGATCTGTGAATCCGGGTTGCGCGCATGTGGAGATGGAAATCGATATTTAAGTTCGTAAACAGCTCCGAGGAAGTGCCGATCTTCGCGCATCGTTCGCGAAAACAATACCGCGACGCGCAATAAAATTGGCGCTCGATTCGCAGACCCTCTCCATCGTTAAAAAAGAAAATGAGCGATCAACGAATCAGCACGGAGGACGCGTCATCGCGCGTGCAAGCGCGGCTTTTCTCTCGCGCTTTCCTTGATTCAATATTTGCTCTTCGACCAGGGTGGAAAGGGGAAGGCTCCACGTCCCCGTGGCTTCTGTTATGGAGGATCCGACTGGTCGACGACAGCTTTATGAAATCAACGCGGTGCGAGCTTTTTCTTACCGAGCCTCGAAAGAGAGAAAGTCGAGGGCGTCTGGCTCGCAGCGTTGGCGAATGAGTACAGGTTCAACGAAACTTTCGTCGCGGTTCGCGAGAAATGCGAACTCGAAGAATACCTCTAAATGTTCAACCGGAACTGATACCGGGAAAAAATCGACGAATCAAGCGTGCACGCCACGAGTAAAGCGAGATTACCACGAGATAAATTCTCACGTATAAGACGGAACAGTCTGATCGAAAATGAGTTATTCCACTATGGTCGCGGTTCTCGAGCGACGGATCTTTCCTGAGACGAGCGCGTTGTCGTCTCTGGATGCTGGCCGAAAGACGAGCGAAACGGTTATCTATCCAGCGTATCGAGGAACTCTAGGCGTCAGGGCGATAACGTCGGATGGCGAGTTGAAAACGGACACGGGCGGACGTAGTAAAAGGTGTCGAGAGGATACGGCGAAAGAGGATGAAAGCTCCGGGCAAACGAAGAGACGGTTGGTAAGCATGTGCTTGGTCCAACTTCCCCCTTTCTCCTCCTTTCTCGATCCGCCTCTGGCAAGCCCGTTAGGCTAACTTGGGAGTTCTATTTGCGTCTTGACTTCTTACGTCTTGCCTTCTCTCTCCTCCTCTCCTCTCCGTGCCCTCGTCCCGCTCGTTTCCCTCTTCGACGTCCCTCCCCTGGGAGGAAGACCGGCGTCCATCTAGCAACGGCCGGTCAGCAACGCGGTCAGACCTAATCTGAATTACCGATGCTGCCGCAAGCGGGAAGCTTGGAAGGATTCCCGAACTTTCTGCAACTGTCTTCCGGTTTCAACCGTCGTAACTAATGATACCCTGGACTCCAGCGACCGCGTACTCACCGCGCGACGCTTGGCAAACTTGGGCACCGAGTGAACCTCGAAACGTCTTCTTTTCAACAAATTCTGACACCAGGAAATCCTAAATTACATCTCCTCTGTTGACTCGATCGGATAAACGAGAAATCAGCTGAAAGTGCGTTCACGTAAACGAGATCTAATCGTTCCGAGCGATACCATTGTGTCATACGATAGGAATCGCGATAATAGTCAGCGCGAACCAGAGGCTAGTGTGTTCGAGACTCTCGAAGCAGAGTCCACGTCGTGTTCTTATTGATCCGTTAAATGAAATTACCAACAAGCACCGATAATGCAAATTTCTAACAACTCGTGTCGCCGGGCGTAAAATAAGGACTTCGCGCGGCAACAGAAGCCGGACAGCCGACTGGTGTAATAATATATCAATAAACAGTAGTCGGCGATTAAGACGCCGCCGAGCGGCTGTTAATAAAAAACACCCGGTAACAAGTACGTACACGCGATTTTATCTGGAAAGCATTTATCGGGAATGTTTCTTGCCGTCTAATAGTGGCGATTATCAGTAGCGCTGCGTGCCAGCCCCGATAATTGCAAGAAGAGCTGGCGTGTTGCGGCGGTAATGATCTCCTTAACGACGACGACGCGCGAGGATTTGACGTTCAATTACGCCAACTGGTTTCGAGGATCGTCGCTCGCCTAGAACCCCGCCGAATAATCTAGAGTTTCAGGTAAAGCGACGTTCGAATGCGATTACGTCGCCTATAACGACGTCTAACTTTGTCGATACTCGCGAGGACTGTTTCGCAATCGACATGAGTCGCGTAAGCGGATAAGCGTGGATTCCTCGAAAGAACATTCGTGGAAATTTCAATTTTTCTTGGTGTGAAAGTGGTTACTAAATTTAAGTGATCCAGGGAACGGGAAAAATTTTGTTGTTACCGTAGCTACGCTTATGTTATCTGTTTGTTGTCATGAGATAAGATTAAGCGACACTTCAAGGTTTACCTTTGTTTTTTCACTCTTGCCAAACTCGTATTACTACTTGTGCAGATTCCGAGCTTCTTGACTCGGGAAATTCAGGCTGTATCTCAAACGACGAATTGAAAATGGACGTCGATCGTCTCGTACAAGATTTTAGAGTTATCGCGTCGCGCGAACCGGTTCCTTTTGAGTGAATTACGAAACGACCGATCCGAATGTAGCCGCGGCCAGCAGAAGCCTAACTCACGCGAAGCAAAACAAAATAAGAATAGATTCGTCATGCAGCGCGTCCAAACGGCCGCGAAACAGGGTTGCTGGCTCTCGTTGCTGATGTTCAGCGTGTTTCCGCGAAATCGTGACGTTCTAGCGCGTTGCCCCATCGGTAGTTAGCTTCTTCGACTCGAGTGCGATTAGCAAAACCCAAGACATTTAAGTGATCGAATCCTTGGGTGATTCCTTCAGTCTTTTCTGTACGATTGTGTATGAGTAGAAGGTACTTTCTCCGCTTTTTCGGCTATGATCCACTTCTTCAATTTAGTGGAACGTTAGAAGAGAATGCAGATGCAATTAATTGCCTTTCACGTCTCATAAACGTTCCTGAGACATTACTTTCCCATAAGAACAATGTGAAGCGTATGTATTGCCTTCCTACCGACCTACATATTCCATGATTTCTCGCTTAGATAGCAGAGATAACGCGACAGTTACTTGTTAAAGTTCAAGAAATAAGAAAGTGACGTATACCTAGTAGAAATGAGGATTCCGCTGTTAAATAAATGCTAAGATTTAGCATCGAAAAATAAGAGAAAAAGAGTTATAGTTACGCTAATAGAAATTATGGAAGATAGAGAAACAACTAATCGAAAAATAAGAGAAAAAGAGTTATAGTTACGCTAATAGAAATTATGGAAGATAGAGAAACAACTAATCGCACGCCAATGGGTCAAAGTCGACATTTTTTAGAATTTCTAGGGATTCCTCCCCTTCGGCCATGGCTACTCGATCTCGCCACAAATGAACTGTGAACTATGAAAAAACGAATACAAGCTCTCCAGCATTGAGGCGACGAAGAACCACTGGCGTAGATCTTTCTCAGGAAAGTACGCACCTACGCTGCTCGTACGTGAGTGCCTCCTGGCGTCGTTACGTATTACGCAATTGCTCGTCCTGGATTAAAAATTGTTCCCGACCCGAGACTCGGTCCTCCCGACATCTTCCAGCGAGATACGGGGCTGCATGCGTAAACCGCGGTATTATTTACGCGCGATGATAACGAGGCACGGTTAACGAGGTTCCGTATCGTGCGATCGAACGGGAAATTTCGTTGCAATTTACGCAACGCGCGCTCTCGCATTATGCAAAGGATCTCGACCCGGTATCGGGGAACCGAACGCCTCTTTCTCGTCGGAGGAGTCCTTGGCAGCGGCTCTCGCGGTTAAAACGTTTAAGGCTGACACTGTCAGCGAATAAAATTCGCATCTTATTCGAGCGTGTTACACGCGGGTGGACACCGCTGAATTCCGGGTTCGGGAAAAAGCTGGTGCACGCGTTTGCTTTGAGGGGACTAGGCACTAGAGTTGCTCCGAAATAAGGTCCTTTGAGAAATCATTCCAAGGAAACGAATGAAGTGTAACGCTTATTCGTATCTGAAAGAGTAAAGTAAAAATCGTTAGACTTACGATGTCCCCTAGGGGACATTTATGGGACTGACTGTATATTCATTCGGAGCACTTGGTGAAGGCGATTAAAAGTCGAAATCAATATTTTTGTGTATGTTCTCACTTCGTCTATATATATTTCAAACAATTTGCATAGCTAGATTCTTTTGACGCTTCCGAGACAAATGACGTAGTACCATGACTTACCTCGAGCTAAATTTGGGAGCTATTGACGTAGTATTATGTCTGTTTCGCCAAACCTCAAAAAAAAAAAAATAGAGACCGAGGTATAGGACTCTCGATGTGTAAATAACGTGTCAAGTTTTGTCAGTCATAGCAATTGGATAATTTAACGGAATTCATAATGGACAATTTAAGATAAAAGTCAGTACAAAACTCATACAGGATTATACATACATGCAGTGTTACCTGTTTTTACGAGTCGAAGCACGAAGCCTTCATCGTAGCGCTACACTTTCTCTTGTACATTTTCGTGCATTACCGTAATCGTTTGTTGTCTGTTTTCGCATTATCACCTTCATCCCGAAGACAGACCCTCGGATCGATAAATCGAGATTCGGACAGCGCTAAACGCTGTTACAAGCACTAAACGGAATAACAAGCAGATCTCCGTCAGCCGGTTTCGTTCTCGGGGACATTGGCAGCCGCCGCGTTATTATTTTAACGTGAATGTTCTGGCGATCCTCACCAAGATAAATAACAATGCTTACGTAACGGGAATGTAACGTTCGCGATCCAAGGATACTGCGTACGTCTCGCCCCGAAATTCCCTACCTGTACATTTTATGCGCTCGTCTGCTTTATGACCTCTGCTCTCTTCTCTTTTCTTTTATTCTTTTATGGTTTTTATCGTTATTATTCAAGATATTTGAGATTCGATGCTGAGATTACTTGATTGAAGAATAGGCACCTCCCTCTATCTAACGTTCGACCTCTTTTGTTTCAGGTAAGCGAGCTTCCAGTCCTTTGCCTTCGATCGACGGAGCCTGGGTCGTTTTCTGGTAAATTAGTTAATTTATCCCTAATCGCGTCAAGGCAATCACGCCAATCGAGTTGCTCCTTTCGCTTCGATAAGTTCGTTTGGAATTTCGCGCGGTTGTCCTCAGCGCCGAGAAGAAAGACGCGCGAGATCCGTCCTGACGACACGGCGACGTTCACGTCGGAGAAAGGAGCATCCTTGGATGCGGCTGCCGTACCGGGCGCGGTAGAAAACCGCAAATCGACCGAGGGAGGAATTTCTTGAAAATTGAGGCGATCCTACCGAAGGATCCTTGAGCGCGGAATAGAGAAAAACCGCGACGACCCTATCTAATCGTTACGCTAGGAATGTTAATTCCGCGACGTTACCCGGCGAACGGTGTGTCTCCTGGCGGCGGATAAAGGAAGAAAATAATCAGGGGCAATTGAGAAATGTTCTTGGATCGTTTTGACATCCGACTGTTAGTCCCATTCACCCATCACGCGCACCTAGGACTGTTGAAACAGCCCCTCTCGTCTTAGTCGATAAATCGAGCGTTATTCGATCCGACAAACTTCGGACAGGACCAGGAAAACGTCGGATCTACGCGATCTGTACGGCTAAATGAATCGAATCGGTTACAGGTTACAATTTCAGACCTCCGAGTACATTAATTACCTCCATTCTAGTCCAAACTCCCGGAGCCAGTCATCAGATCGATTTATTCTATTCGAACCTGAATCGAAACGAACGTTCGGAGCGTGAACAGATTTCAGGGATCGAACAATTTGTATTATTTTTGGCTTTCGGTTTTTGCCATCGTTCGTCATCGCAAACGTCGAGTTGGCATTTAGCGCGATACACTCGTCCGGACTGAAACTAAAGAAACGTCAATTGCGCGAAACAAAGTGCTCGTCCTTCGAGCATCGCCGAACCAGCCACTCGTAAATTATCGAAAAACGTCACCCACGGGTGTAACCGGTGTCTTTGATGCTTCTTGGCGTGACCGTTGTTTCGGAAATAATTTGACCGTTCGTCCGGGGGAATCAGCGAATTCCCCAACCGCGAGAATCACGTTTTCCTCTTAACGCGTCGGAGCGTCTCGAGTCGAAAGTGAATCGGTCGGGCGCGTTAAAGAGTCGTTTTTTTTTTTTTTATTTCCGTGTCGCCGTTCCAAGGAAGGTTCCCGAAAGGGACTCTAGACACTGCCACTCCCGAAGCTATTAACCGGTAAACCAGTCCTCAATTCGAGCGTGGCTTTCTATTTCCGTGCCCGTCACGGGCACCGAGTTCGTTGACAACTGTCACGAGCTGCTTTTTATTTGACAGCCAGCACGTGGACGGAAGGGCTTCCGCGATCAGGGTGGCGACGAAGGGTGCCAGACGTTCCTATCCTTGTTCGTTATCCTCTCTTGTACGCGAGTTAGAAGGAAATCCGCCGACCCAATTCCTCGAGTTCGTTAACGATCCCACCGAGCTTTGCTTTCTATTTTCGTTCTATCCTTACTGGACTCCTTACTGTCCTGTCACTTTTCGAGTCGCAAAATTTGATATTCGATCCCTGATATTCGAAGTTCTACGATCCTATCCTCCTATCATAAAACTAGCGATTAAATAATCTTTCGTGTATGTTAATATTTTCACAGAAAAACGTAAAATTGAGAATGGAGATCGTTTCGATATTTCAAAACCGCCTTGGACAGTCAAATTGTTATCGATTGATACGTAACAGACTAAGCAGGAATTATAATTTTTGTTTGTATTTTATTTCACAAAAATGGGTATATTCCAACGACGAGGTTATTCGTGTTCGACACCAGGAAAGCAATTTTTGATGAGTCGCATCTAGTGCTGGCACAAATCTTCTCTTCCTTTCTATTCGCGTTTCTGTCGCCCGTTATGCAACCAACCCCCAAACGGGGTTTGCACTACCAAACATCCGAGGCATGCTGTACCTCGGACATTCCTAACACCCGGTATGGCGTCCAGCTTTTGAGCTCGCGTCACGCAAGCCCGTAGCCGCGCGAACACGCTTCGCCAAAATTCGAACGGAATACTCCCGACTGTCCCAATTGTCGATCTAAAATTACGTCCGTTTACTACAAGTGAATTGTTCAACGAACGCGTCAGCAGTCACGGAAATTACGTAGAAATGCAGTTATCGTTATAATAACGATGGACATAGCAGAAACAATTTCGTTCTGTTCGATAAAGTCATTTTTTACTCGCAACGGCGATCTAGAAATAGATCAAACTTTCGTGTTCTTTTCCTTCAGCTGTCCAAGTTTCGCTGATAAGCAGGATGTTCAACGTTTTCGGGACGTTCGCGAAAAGCTGGCCCATCTCTCCCAGAATTACTCTAAATACGTCGCGACGTCTCTGGACACTGTTCGTTTAATCGTATAAGCTGACTCGTTGGCAGAACTGAGCTTATTAAGCTCAGCCACGCCTGAACGTTACGGATCAAACTCGAGAACACGGTTTAATAAGGATGGTATTAATACACAGCCTATTTTCTGGCGCGAAACATCATTCTAATGCTTCATCCGCGGGCTCTTGCAATGACTGTATCACGACGACACAGGCCGTACGGTCAATCGCTTCTCTAGCTTGAAATTCAACTTGGAAACCCACCTAATCCCAGAGAGATAACGTAATATATTCGCAGACTCTTGGATCGATGAGAGGATATGTTTTTTTTTAAAAAGAGAACATCGCTTTACTCGTTGTACACCGGTACATGTTGAAGAATCGCCCGAGGTGCGGCGCGATAACAGAATTTCGACTCTAATTTCACCGTTTAAGCTTTCGACGCGTTCACGCCCGCGCAATCAACTCTCACCGCGGCGGCAAATAAACGAAAACGAAACTGTTCGACGTCGACGAAGGTAGCGAGAGGAGTACCAAGAAGTGGGTAGAGGATAGAAGGTCGTTTAATTCACGGCGAGGGAACGGAGGAGTCGGGTATTACGAGGCTTGCTTGAAATAATGAGCCGCGAGGAGTCAGCGAATTTTCGAGAGAGCTCAATCAACCGGCATAATGCCGCGCTACATGCACGCCATTAGCTCACCGCTCGAATATTAATTACTCGGTCAGGTAGCGGCGCCCTTATCTCGTAATTTCGTCGGCCATTATCTTTCTCCGCTGTTAGACGCGATTGGCGTAATTATTAAAAAAACCCGACGAAGCTGATCCACTGATTGAATATTGACCACTTTCCCGATTAATCTGCAGGAGGGCGAGCCTTGATCGGATCGTTGAGTCTAGATTCGAATCGTGATCGTTTCACGAGCGCGTACCAATTTCGTTCTCAACTTTCACGATTAATAATTATTGTATATTGTGTGTGTGTGTATGTGTGTGTATATATATATATTAAATCTAACAGATATTATAATATCACGGAAAATCTAAACAATCGAATTCTTTCATTTGAAATAAAAGAAAGCGCTCTTATTGATTACCGATCGAAAGTTTTGGTCCATTAAGTTGCCCGTTTCTCACGAGATTCGACGAGCGTACCGATCGAGGGTCGTTTTTTGGCGTTAATTGTTCGAGAATATTTCGCTGACTGGAATCGGTTGGTTCCACTCACGGTGAAATCGAAACAAGAATTCGGCGCTGTTCAGACATGTTCGAGAAAAATGTGGCTCCGGTTCGGTACCGGTTCTCTCGCGGGAACGAGACGCCCGCGTTGCGCGCACATTTGCTCCACTTCTGTTCCACTCTCGGGGACGAAACGGCGAGCGATGGTGTATCGTCGCGACAATTATAACGGGAGGTCGTTTATTTCGGTTATTTACTTTGGGCGTACACGAACCGCTTGTCGTTACCACCCACAATTTTGTTTACTCCCCGAAGCCATTGTTGGGATTATATCGGTGACAAACGAGCCAACAGCTCTAACCATGTTCTTCTATTTATTCTCCGCGCCGAAGGAGTGGCTAAAATAACATCGCGCGTTCTTAAAGTTCCCTTGCTAAGCCCCCTAACAAGCACAATTAATTACAAAGGAAACGAAATATCAAATTATTTCAGTTAAGAGTTTCAAATGTAAATCGTGTTGGTCGAAAAGTTGGAGTCCATAAAACATGATTGGCAATCGTTTGTCCAGAGCAGAAAGAGCACAACGATCGAGGAAGTTGAAATTTCTTCGATCTGTCAATCGTAGAAAACCGTCAATTCATCGTTCACGCGCACGAACCCGTGAACCTGTTTACCGGAAAAATCCTATTCAGTGACTAATTGGCTCGCGTCAATCAACGAATTAGTTTCGCGATTACGTTCAGCGACTCTATTAATTCCCTACTTGAAGTTTCCGAAGACAGCTCTCTCTCTCTCTTGTTATCGAAGTTTTGCACATTCTCCTTGCGCAGTCACGCATAGTAGGAATAAGCTTGCCGATTCGAGAAGTCGTATTCCTCCCGAACGGAACGAATCGTCATGTACGAACGAATGATAAACGGAATGTTTCAACCATCGTATAAACAACACCGTGACGAGGTATTACATCGCGAGTCCGTGTCCCGTGTTTATTCAATAAAAATAAAATTAGGAACGGGCGAGTCATCCTCGAATCAACGTTCCCCGAAAACGCTGCATTGGCTCGCTTGGTAACGTCACGGTGTCATCGACGTCGATCAAAGTTTTCGCGCGTTCTTTCATCGCGTCCATCTCGCGTATAAATAAAAATCGATGGGATTCGCCGCGGTTTCCTTTCCATCGATCTGCGTGGGGCAGGATCGGTCAAAGGCGGTCGAGGCGAGTTTGCGCCGGGGAAAGAGCGCCTGGATGAGAGAGACAGAGTTTGCCTCGGATACAACAATGCACCTAATGAACCCCGCCCGGGCTTATTACCGGCGTATCTCACGGTTCGATGCTCGTCTCTTTCTTATTCATTGTTCGATACCCGGCCATCGTAAACTCCTTCTCGACCACGGCGTCGTTTGTTCGTCCGCGAAACTTTGTACGGTGATTCAGCCAGGTTCGTAATGATCCCTAACGGCCGGCGTCGGCGTTGGCTTCGCTCATCTCCGCTTTCAGCGAATTCGTCGGCGAATTTCGACGACTCTTGTCACCGTCCTCTTGTTCGCGATCGCTGAAACGACTGGGTTCGCGCGGTGTCAGACTCAGGCGCGTCGTTTTGGAGAATTCTCAACGCGAGAAATATGTCTTGCAGGTGTCAAAAATATTGGAGATTGATCGTGGTTGTTTATAGGGTTTGGCAAGTTTGAATTCAAATATTAAACGTATCGAGTTTAAATTTTGTTCGTAATTCTTTGTCATGAGATATTTCTAAATAGAGCTACGCGGCTTTCAGCATCACTCGAGCGCTATCTTAAGAACGTGCACGCGATTTAGAGTGAACCATTTAATATCCATTCGCGCAGTTTTAAGTATTTCTGCCAGCTCTGCCAGGGATAACCGAAGCGAGCACGGCAAAGAAATCGCGTTAAGTTATTTGCTTTGGAAATTCCAGGCCGAATCTTAACGGCCCGTGGGTTTTACGCTCAATCTGCGTGTCAGATTCGGAACGGTTTAGCGCAAACGTAAACGGACTGTCCGCGTTTTTTATTGGCTGGAACTCGTACCCCGCCTCGTACGAGTCAATGCTTAATTAAGAGATTTTACTGTTGGACGCACGGAATCGATTCGGAATCGCGCGCAAATAATTTCTTAATTATGATTTAATTATTGGCCACCGTTGTCATTCGTGCGTGCGGCGCGAGTGCGCGATCATTTGCGCGGCGTGGAACAGAGTATCAATCTTGGTCATTCGATTCCCCGCGGCTGTCTCGCCGAATTTACGACAGGAGTTAATTACGAACGACAGGGGACGCGGTGTTTCCGTGCAGTCGAGACCGTCAATCGTTCGCTGGCGACGCTTCGTTTCGCCAATTATTAATTTCGAGTCGACGCTTTTTATTTTCGCCAGCGTCGAAACGCAGCGATATCGATGAAGACTCGACTCGACAACTTACAAGGGAAGGTCTTCAATCTGTCCATTCTCGGATTGCCGGCTGGTAGGTGACAGCTCCCCGTTGCAATTTGTAAAACATTAAGCGTACACACACGATATTTGTAGAGATATAAATAATTAACGTTACGTACGTGACTTGTGTTATACTCGGTCCGCTTCGTTCGAGTCGCCGCGATGCAAATGGTGCAAGTTGTAACTTTTTCTTTTTTGTTTTTCTTCTTTGTTTTTATACCATTCGGAGGAGCGTGTATGTCGCCATACGCGAAATCCCTAGCAGAAAACGATGCGCGTGGAAAAACACGAACGGAAAGCGGACCCGCACGATGCACCGATGAGGAGGCGTCGAACTGTGTCAACCAGGCGGAGACTTTCGCCGGGCGAGGATGAGCGGATGCGTTTTATTTCGTCACGGATGAGGAACGATTCGGGGGCCGTTCATCGCGCACGGCCTAGTGCCAAGAGAACCGAGACCACTGCCGTATGCAGTTATTTCACTTATGCGAGCGCGGTTCTCTCGCTCGCTCGAGAGGATTCCTGCTTGGACTCGCCGACAGATGCGAGACGGTGTCTGTCGGACCCGTACCACCTCCCTGCCCCTCGATCAGCATTTTAACGGCCGAATTATTGAAATAAACCGCGCTCGCCGCTCCGTATATCGCGCCTATTTGTAGCAGGAAGTCTGATCACACGGCTCCGAATATTTTCGAGCGGACGCGCGCAGCTCCTTCCACTTTTTTGCTCGCGATCGCGAACCCGTCCCGCCGACTGGAAATACTCGACGATTTTAAGATCGCCCGCTGATTGGTACGCCCCGATCGGTATCCTGCGCACGTTTCGCGCATCGTGGCGATAAATTTATGCTTTTCCTACCCCTCTCGCTCCGCTCGGAACAACTAGACGCCGGTTTGTGCGCGGGAATTTCGCTTCGGTTCGTTTTATTTCGTTTAACGTCTTTATTGGTGAAACGTGGAAATGCATATAATAAGTAGCTGGAATCGCGTGTGGTTATGTCGATTAAACAAATATCGAAACCGAACCATCATGCTGAATAATATACGTTGGCATTTCACAGTGGCGAGATAGCGTTGTCCTCGTATTATAATTCAAATTGCTTGTACTTCTCATTTAGAAAAATCTGGAGAATAATCTATTATATTTCTCGACTCGTTAGACGAGAGTTTGGACTCGTTGGCTCCTTAGAACCGCGATAGACGTAGCCACGCCTTCGATTTACCATTTAAAACAGAAATCCTCGACCTTGCCCGAGATTGGGCATATCGGCATACCAATGTCGATACTTCCGAAAAATATCGCCGCTAAAGAACAGGTCCGCGCATAAACTGCTACGGTAGAATCTCGTCGATTTCACCCACGAGCGAGGCGCGTCCCTTGGCGAATTCGCCAGACGCGAAAACGATCGTAACGAGCGAGAATAAAGACACGGACCCGCCAGAATCTCCGTTCCGTTCGAAGGAAAAATAAAAAACGGCTCTGGGGACGGCCCTGACGCGCGCGGCTCCGCTTTACTCGCTCGCATTACGCATGCAGCTTACGCGTTATTATGCACGGCACGGGCCAATAAACATTTTTCTCTTCGGCCGTTCATTCTCGTAACGTTAACATAGCGTGGACGTTAACGTTTAACAATGTCTGCGCGACGCCCGTCTTTTCCGACTCGAGCGCCGACGGGAACGATTTTTCTCGGGCTACGCCCGCGCTGTGGCTCGTTTATTCTCCATTATCCTCTTGTTATTCCCTCGCGCGGTTTTCGTCGAATCTCCCAGCGAACGCCCGTTTCGAGCGAGTTTCTCCTGGATCCGGCACGCGGGCATTTGCGGAACCTTGCAGGGAGATAAACGCGAGCGAACCTCGCATCAAATAAAAGTGCAATTGATGCTTGCGAGGTTGGGAAACCGAGCTCCATTCGCAACTGTTGCGAGCATTATGGTTTAAAATAATATGCGTTTCGACCTCTAACTATACGTTCAGAATTTCGCAACCTCGGGCTAATATTCGCGGCGACGAGAGACGTACAGTTGCCGACAACGTAGCTTGGTTTCTCGTCACTCAGCGTCACGTTAGCATTCCATCTGCGACCGTCGAGAACAATAGAAGCCTCTGGATCCACCGAGTCATCCGTCGTTTCGCCTTCCGAAAATTCATTTCTCATTTGGGTTAATTGAAACGAGGACACCGTGCCTGGAGCTCGGATCATTCTTGAGTATTATTCTATATTGAATTTGTATTACGACGATAAAAGATCAACAGTTCACTTCCAGGGGCAAAAGAGTTCCTCCACTTCTGGTTTCAGTCTTATGAAGCGTTTTATGCGAAAAGTCCGTGGCACAATGGTGGTCGAGTGGTTCGAAGGCCCCAGAGAGACCCAAAGGAGTCCCTTTTTATCGTCCCACCAGCGCCATCCCGGACACAATGGAGCAATTATAACGAGCAGACGAATACCGGGTAAACGAAGCGTAGTAATGAATTCGGTGTAGTAGCAATAAAAGCGCTCGGTGGCCTCTCGGTGAACCGGTGCACAGCTAACCACCCCGTCGACTATACTCGTTGCATAAATCCTGGCCTCCGTCCTCGTAAATGCAAAGTAATTCTGTGTTAACGCGAACGTCGCAGTGGTTGGCAGTCTCCGAAGAAAATGGTACCTTGGTAATCGTCTATAATTATTCGAAATAATTTTTAATATTTTTCAAAGACGAACGTTCTTATGAATCCTTCGAGTCTCTTCGAATGTTTTTAGATCGTTTAACATCGAAGAGAAGAGTACTCTCTCGTGATCTGCCACATTAGAAATATTAATGTCCACGGATGAGTCGGACGCGGAGAAAAGGAAAAGGCAGTCGTGGAGCAAGTTTTTCTCGTTTCCCTATTACAAATGGGGTAATTTAGACCGTGAAAAAGTGCGCGTTCCTCCGGCCTTTTCTCATCATTTTATTACATCGTTTAAGAGCTAAGGACGTTCGCAAAACGACCCCAACGAAACGTTCCGCGCATCTCGTACCGCTCGCAACTTCGTTCCCGTTCGCTTAATTTATGCGGGAATCGTTCGCGTGATCGCTGAAAGGGGTTTCTTTAATCGAGTGGTTTTTCCTTTTCTCGAACGTCCGTGGCACCGGTAACTTTCTAAGCAGCCGGGAAAACAATGGTGCCCGCTCGAGTGAAAGCGCGATCACGGAAAAAAAGTAGAATTCTCGCGGTATTTACAACACGGGAAACAGGAAATTTGTTTAAACTGTGGCGTTTAAACTGGTTAACATGCCTCCTGTACCGAGCGAGGTAGACGCTAACGATATTTTCCCGACAAATCCTTGGCTAAACTATAACATAACTTGGCTCGTTCAAATTGATTTCTAATTAATTTCAATTCGCTCGTGTTCGATATTGCAAAATAATAACAATGTCTTTGCTGTACCATATGGAATTACATAATACAGACAGCGATGTAAAATCGAGATTCATCCTGGATACCCTCCAGCCTAATCTACATATAGTAGGGTGCATGTTAGGAAAGAAGTACAACGATTACATCTAGTCTGAAAGCGAAAATTAACCCTGGTTGATCTTCGTCGAGAATTTCTTCGATACGACTCCTCGCGGTGAAATACTATCCCGTATTAAACCACGCTCAATATTGTCTAGTTTTCGGTGTAAATCAACATCGTTTCGCGATCACACTCTCAACTACTCCGTTGAAGCACGTGAAATTGCACGTATTTATTAATACATTACTATTCAGAGGTTCTGCGCGCCAGATGTTCCCGAGCCCAACGTACGAAATCGCAATCCATCATACCAGTTTTAGATGACTAAGGCGGTTTCATTAATTTCAACCGGACAGTGGTCAACGGCGAGGAGTATCGCGGTCGATCGATCAAAATTTCCATTGCATTCGATATCATGTGTGCCACCCCGAAAATAAGCATCACGGAAATAAAACATGTTTAGAAACATCTAAACATATGTCCTACCACCTAGTAAATACATTTCGTATCCAAAACATGATTTCTGGTTCCGACAACGTTGTCAACCTAGCGATCGATGCCTTGTGTGCACCCCAAAAATAAATATCACGCGCGCCTTTGGAATTAAAACATGTTTTAAAACGCATTTCGTATACGAAACGTGATCTCTGCTTTCGTCAACGTCGTCCACCCAATGATCGATTCCGTAACATAATTCATTGAATTACCGATATCACTTCGTACGCGTCCAAGCAGACACTTGCAAATAGTAGCGTGGGTTCTGGCATAGTCTTATTCGCTAGTTCTCCGTACACTGCTATCCTTCGAAGCGTCGTGACGCGATAACGAAGCGACAATTCGTATCGCGTCGTGGCAGTATCTTCATAGAGAAGCGAGCGGTCGTCCAGCTTTGGCGTTTATGATTCACGGCGGCTGTAAATCAGTAGCCGAGATCTGCCGCGATCGCTCGGACGCAGATAACGCACGTCGGTGGATGCGATTTCACGCGTGAGATCGGTATACCTCACGCGGAATCCCGCGCGGAATGCGGCTTTTCTTTTTGTCAGCGCGAGAGCGCGAGCCTCGCCCAGAAACGGGCCCAGTTCGCCGGGGCCCGAGTCTATTTCACCGGCCGTCGCAGTAAATGCCGATTTGTAACGCGCGATAACCCTTTTTTCCCCCATCATTTCGCCGGGGAAGCCTGATTGAATACCGGCCGCGAGGTATTCGAGAAACGAGCTTGCGGGCAAAAAGGGCACAACGTCGGGCTGACTGGTTCCGCAGCGGTTTCTTCGCTTCTGCGCTTGTGTTGAGCCTCGAGTTGCTCCGAGACAAGCTTGCATACACTAAAAGCTATCGTCGACGTAACCTGAGCAATTACTATTGGAAGATGGAAAGAAGATTAGCGGAAGGAAATCAGGTAGGATTACCAACAGTGGAACATAAAGACAAAATAAGATGATGTGAAGCGAGAGGTGTCAACGCGTGAATCAACGACTGAATAGGGCCCAATAGGGTGATTACGAGAACGTGAAATGTGGGGAATCAGGTGGAGACAAATGTGGATTTCGTCTTGCTCCTGTACCGTTTTTTCTTTCGATCTCCCAATAGTACCAAGTACTTCTGTATTTCAGTACCAAGCACCTATGTACTTCTGTTGCTACTGAATCTTCTAGGCCCCATCGTAGACGTTGCGTTATCGAATTCTGATTCTTATTCCGGAACGCTCTATTTAACGCTCGTGACAGGTTGAAACGATCTTCGAGAGATACAGATAAAGTGGCACGGTATATTTTTAATCATCGGAAGAATTCCAAGTTGGGTCATTTCGATAGTTTCCTAAACCTAGGAACCTGTGGAGCTATATCTAGCTCGTACGTGGCACCGATTCTTTCGGTCGTTCGATGGATAGTGCACGTGCAAAGTCGGGGCTGCGTCGCGTGGGCGTCGTGCCGTAACAGCAGGCTGCATGTGACGGTGTTAGAGGGACAGGAGGTCGAAGCTCGCGGTGCGGCAACCGGTGGAAACGGTATTAACTCTGAGGTCGTTTCCCATGGCCCCTACAGCGGGCTACGTGCACCCACCGGCCGCCTGCAGCTCCGGTTAATTCGCAGCGCAATTACCTGACTACGAAGAAATCCAGAGTGTCGGCGCCGTGCCTAAGCTCCGCTGTTTACTACGCGTTTCGAGGCGCTAATGGCTCATTTGGGAATTTTAGAACGAATAAAATTGACATTGTGGAAGTAATCGCATCGAGCCTTTTACTATTTTTGTTTAACTATCTTTCACAATAAATGTTTTATACTTTCTACAATTGTTCTATCTCTCTGGGCTAATGTATATCGCCGCTACGCGCTTTCACATTTCATTCTTAACATATCAGAGAATTCAATTTTTCTTCTAACCTTTCAGTCAAAATTCTATTCCATTCGCTGCTTATGCATCCGACTCTGTGACGACTAACCCTGACTGACGTCCCTGGCCCACTCCTCTCGAGCGATAAATAAATTAATTGAATGTAAACACGCGCGTATCCGCGCGGTATTAAATTAACTTGGCGACAAGATACAGACGAATCGGTAACATACTCGCCGTGCGTGTTAAACTCGTTACACAATGTTGCAATGAAATAAAAGTTCCCGAGAGACGACGTCGCGACAATTGCGCAATTTAAAAGTCGAATCTTTGGGTCACGAGGGTCCGATTGCGAGCCGTGCCCGTTTCTCTCACGAACGGCAGCCGGAGAAACCGTGGCCTGCTTCTCGATTAATTTCACGCAACATAATCGATGCAGCCCGACGTCGATACATTTCATCCGATTTTACAGGGACAAAAAACTTTTAATCGATTCGAGACGAGTCACGGCGCGAACATGCCTGTTCGGGCTCTCCAATCTTCGAGTACCCCGGGAAATGCGATTGTTATTAAAGGCTGGAAGGTATGCAAAATAAAAACTGAAGCTGTGCTATCTCGTAAACAAGAGTATTTTAGAATATAGAAAAGTCGAGATCGGTGATAGGTTCAGTATTATCCCCACGAGGAGAACGTCTCCGTGTCTGACTAGACACTGGACATTTCTACTGTGCGGCTGTTTCCTCTTCCATGGCTCGCGTGACTTTTTCGTGACTCGACTACAATCCAACGATACTCTTTTATTCGCCAAAAACATTCTCATTTTTCAAATGTTAATTTATAGTGGAGTAATTAATTCGAGTCTCCCGGTGCTTTACTAAGCGTAGCAAAACAGTGTACGTGATCTTGTCCATCTTTGGCAAGTCTCGACGTACTTAGCTCGTTCGAAAGGCGTCAAAAAAACATCTAATGCATTGACCCTCCCAGTGTAAATCATGCCAAACGTCGACCTAACTGATTTCCAGTGTGCTACTCGTCCACCACGGTTTCCTCTCGATGATTACATACCCTAATTAATTCGAGTTTACGACGCTAGTTCGTTCGCTTTGCGTGCCATTATGCAAATTAAAAACGAGGAAGCTGCGCTTCAGCCTCGCGGCGCATTCCGCGCGAATTGAACCGACGAAAAACACATAAAATTACGTAATTGGTAATCATTACGTTAATGTTCATAAACGCAGGCATTCGTTAAAATTACACGCCCCGGCGTTAAACTCCCCGGACGACGCGCTTAATGTTGCCAATCACTTTAATTAGATGTCACGCGCGTGAGCGCAGAACGTTCGCGTAATTATGGTCCCCCGAACGATCCTTATCGGCGCCCGCAATTTTCCATAAGCACTCGTGGCCTTTTTATGCATTGCTTCCTCGTTAATTTGCCAGTACGTTCGTTCGATGGACACTCGACGGAATTAAGACGATCGTTTAATCGATTACGGGACCGCGTATACCTCGAGCATAACAGTTTGCCTGATGGTCCAACGAATAGAGCAATTTATCGATGAAAAAACTGTCTGTTTGAGGAATTATTGGGTCGATACGTGAGTTTCCTCTGTTTTATTTTGCACACGATTTTAAATCGAAAACGGTAATTTCTTGGTCGTTTGTTGTACATCGTTCGGTACTCCCTTCTTGCTCTATAATTTTGCTTTTGCTTTTCGTGCTTTCTCGATCTTTTCTTTAATGCTGTCTGAAAATGAAAGAAGGTCAGGAAACGGTTACCAGTTCGAGGATTTATCGGCTTCTCTTAGTTCGAACGGAATTGGGTCCCAAAGGGAATCTTTAAGCTGTTTTGCATCGCTCGATAGTATCTCTTTTGTTGACGGTATCGCTTGCGGTTTTGCTTCTTTTACGGTGAAAATAAATTAATATGTTATAGGACATATATATGATATAGGTTTCTGGCCTTCTCGGGAATTACAGTACTCGCCAATAATAATTTTATTTTATAGCTGGAAATATAATAACGAGCAACGAATTAAAATATAACGAAAGTGAATAAATTCCTTCTTGAAATTTCAGTCCAGAGTATAATTCCAAATCCTTGAATTTATATTTTATTATTAGTATCGGCCCAATAAAACGCGTAATTATCGAACGAGTACGCCTCGCGTTGGATAAATCGTGACTGGTTTTGGAGGACGTTAAAAAGAAACGTGCTTATGTAAGTAAAAGTTAGGAGCATCGGGTTTGCAAGAAATTGAGACATTTTTACCGAACGCTATTACAGATTTAAAATTATACGTTATACGATGCGAGTCACGTAACTTGTTATGAGTCAGTATTTCGGTAATCAGTGTAAATACTGCATTAATGCTCGACGGTGGTTTAATGGGATGCTCGAATCACTTGTAACGAGTTGTCTACTGCATTGCTGGTATAATTAATTACGTAAAAAATTTACGAAAATCATTTAACGAAAAAACGAAGATAGAGCGATTGAAAGCTCGCAACGATTCTCGAATATATCGATAGGTAGGAACCAAGTTTTTGTCGATCTTTCGATTACGAAATATTCCTCTTCCTATACGTTTCAGTCGTTGCAGAGTTCCCTTCAAAACAGGCAGCCAGCTCGCAGGTTACCCGCTAAACAGGTTACAAATCATGCGAGCAGCCTCGTCAATGCATTTGAAGCCGCTCCAGATAAGAGTAACCTGGACATTAACAAAATCACCGCTAGAAAAACGTTTGGAGCAATTCCGTCGTAAATAACGACGGTCGTCGGATCGTCCATCAAATCGACGGCCGCTCTGGTAAATCTGTGAATCGGAGAACCTGAAAAACCAGAACGGATTAGGCTCGAGTCCCGCGGTGGCTCAACGAATGGCCCGACTGCCATTAATTGAACGCTCCTTCTCGTTCCGGGAACGACGTGCTCGTTAATTTGCACGAGATAAATACTTAGGGATCCGCGGAAGTGTTTGTCCGGTACGTGTTTACAGAACCAAGGCCAGGAAGAATGGAGTGTGTTAATGATAGCTACGTGAACTGAGTTTCCGATGACGATCGCGACCGCCGCGATGCTTTTCGACTCGGTCGTATCTTTGGGCGCAGAAGTGCTTGCTGGCTTTCAATAGTGGACGCATTTTTATGACGCATACAACATGAGATGAAAATACTTCGGTTTTGAGTGGGATTGTATACGACTTGACTGACATGTCTGTCCATTACTCATTATTTCTACTTGCGTCGGTGTTTGTAGATATGTACAGTGGTACTACCTGTTTTTTATCTATACTTCCTTCTAACTAGATACAGCTAGTTAAGGCAACTGATCCCATACCGTTGTCGGTATTTACTATCGATATTTATTTCCATTCGGAAGTGGAAATAACGAGGAATGAACAAACGTGTTAGCCAAGTCAAACATACGCGCGTACCATGAATTCTCAACACTGATTTTCTAGAAAACCAAACCATTACTCCCGTTATAAATTATAAAAAAAAAATGTGTAGAATGTTCTGTTAACATTTGATGCGACTGTCAAAGAATAAATCGATAAGAAGAACCCTCGAAGACCCTTGAAGAAGCTAGTTGCAATTCTAGCCAAACCTTTACCCTGATATCTTTCGACATCTCACCTTTCGAATTCCATGATTTAGCCTAATTTTTAAAAAGAAATCATTTTTTTAACGAGTAGGAGCCCTTCCAGGCCCCGAAACTTTGTTTCGTTCCAAGAGCCTTGAAATCAGAGCGCAAGCGGAAGGCTTCAGCCTCGTAAACCGGCGCGTGTAAGCGCGTCGAATCGTGTTTACTTTGTAAACTCCTTGGCTCCCGACGTCGAGGGTTTCGCGCTCAGGCGACTGGCAGGCTGCCGCATCGATCTCTCGAGCGCGATCCGTTCCACGGAATCGATTGTTCGCGCGGCTTTTCTTGTCCCGGTACGAGGAAACAGGCAAGCATACGTGGTATCCGTGGCACGTCATTTTTTCCGCGCACTTTCCAATTGCTGCCTCGTTCGAAGAAATAATCGGAGCGCCGGAAATGGGTCAAAGCTGCACGGCGAACGCAATTTCGCAGCTATGCGATTTACCGCGATCGCGACGTCGCTCGTTATTGTTTTATCGTCGAAGACCCTCGTAACGATGGAAATCCTTTTTGCTTCGGGACTCTGTCCGCGAGACTGCACGAATCGAAAATTCTTCGGTCGTTAGTTGTAAACGGGGCAAAATTCCTCGCGTCGCGCATTGAAAAGCGTTTCGAGTGATATGTGGTCGAGAATTCGATGTATAGAATGCGACAAAACACGAGCTAATCGGGCCAGTTCTGTTGCTAATAAACAGTGGGTATGTATACCTTGGTTGCCACAAGCGTTACTCATTTTTATTCTACCCACAAACGTTGCTTTGCTAAGGCAAGTAACTTTTTGCTTGTAATTTTTTAAATTTCATTTCCGAAGTGTTTACCTGGAGCCAACGTTACTTTTCGTCGCTAAATCGATTTCTCCTTTTTGTTTCAGGTGAGTGCCGAAAACTTAGCATAGACGAATCCACAGCTAATCGCCGCTGAAATTTCCCATCACAGGTATTTATCATAACGCGTATCGAACCAGTTCAGAGCCACCTAGCATGGTTCTATTTTTGCCCATTGGTTGATCCAACGATCGCTCGGACAGAGAGAATTACACCATCGCCAGGTCTCCGCGTCGCGTAATAGCAATTACACTAGTGCCTTCGCCGGTACACCGTCGCTGGCATAGTTCGGGTACCAGTCATGAAAACAACAATCGCGCGAAAGCGCAAACATTACTTTTTACTATCGTTCGCGTTAAACGGCATTGCGGCAAGGAGCGTTATTGTGTCGAGACTGAGACGGAACGGGGACTATTAAAATACCAGGTTAATATCGTCGAGAGGACCGGTAACCGGTACCGGTACCGGCTGCGATCTGCGTACAGCAAGGTGTGCCACGATATTGTCCCCCTGCGTCGTGAAATCCTCGTGGACGAATCGTAGTCTCGCTACGGGGACACAGGGTGTCCTCAAACTAAAGGACGTTTGCATTACTCTATTGTTCGCTCTTTCCTTGCAGTACCATCAAAATCTCAAAAGATTCGAATACGTCATCCCCTTGTTACTGTTAAATTTTAACACTGACATGCTAAAGATGCCTTATGAATTCCAAGAGTCAGATTTTACAAACACAAATTATCTACAGTTCTATCTTTTCATACACGTAACCTATAATTTCGCGAAACGCCCTAGGCGACGAGTCCCGCCCAAGCTGGTCTCTCGTTCGAGGACACCCTGTACAATGACGGAAAACGCGAGGTTCTCGTGCGCCGAGGGCCTCTGCGATTTGCCTGGATCGTAATCAGTCGAGAGGGAACTATTAGCCAGGTCGAAGGCGAGGTTCGCAGCGATCAGCGAGTTGCTTTATGGGAAACGGGGATTATCTTCGCGTCGATTTACGCGTCGGTGAGCGTCCGCGGGCAAGTCGATTATTTTTATTGCGAGCGCCCGTTACGTCAGCATTCGTTTGAACGCCTGGTACTCGAGATCGCCGGCGCTGAATCGGCCGGGAGGACGTTTTAAAAATTATGACGCCTTGCACGCCGACGTGGAACGTAATTTATGCGTCATTCGCGTGTGCGTGCCCGGTTCTGTTTGAAAATCGCAACGTTTCGCGTGGAATTACTCTTACGATGCGCGAGGGTAGAAAGTGCGATTCCTTATCGATGTCCCATGATGTCACGGATCTATATCCAGATCATTTTTCTTTTAATCGGGTAGTTTGATCATATTGACATAGTAAAAGAAATCTACGAGTAAATTATACCGCGGTGTATATTTAAAAAAAGTGTTTTACATCAAAGATATTTTTGTACCCTCTCCGAACTATTATCTTCGTATACTATACGTTTCATAAATGTCTATTTCGTTTTCAAAGTTACTCGCAAAGTTTTCAGCGAGCATTGACAGGGATCCGATAATATTTGGGGAGATCTCGTAATCGACGGAATTATACGGTCATCGTTGTGCGTGGGCGGCAGCCGGTGGTCTCCAAACAAACGGTTCGCACCACCTATGGGGAATCCGCGGGATTATTTTTTCAAACAATCGCGATCGAGCAGCGCCTGGCAAATGTCACAAGTCGCGGACTCGGATGACGTAATCGCTGCGTTGTCGAGCCACTTCGTTCCGCCGATCGAAGCTTGATTGATCGAATTCTATATCCTCACTCATTTTGAGGTCAATAAATTCAATCTTCAACAAAGCCTTAACGCATAGAATTTATAAAAAGTAGAATTAAAAATGAAATATTCTAATCTTCCACAAGCAGATGCAAACAGCATGAACGCATACAATGCACAATTAGTTCCAGTGACTGGTGGTAAACAACCCGAACAAAATGGTAATTTACAAGAATCGATAACTTTCGCAAAGCTGCGCTGGAATTAAGTTGTTCGTCGAATACACGCGATTCTTTCGGTGTTCACGACTTATTGATGAGAGTTCGCGAGTTGTACCGACGACGTCTTAACGAGCGTTCGTGAACGGCTGAAATTGGCGATATTTAACCTCTGGATCGATTCAATATTCAAACGATCTTATCGAATCCCTGAAAACCATCGAGACTCGGCGCTCGTCGATTTCTGGTTCGCTGATTAAAGCAGCATCGGAATTAATTTGACGTCGTTGCTGCTGCGCGAGGATGCACGCGCGCGGAACAGATCTTAGATAAACTGCAGCGATCCTTAAACTGCACCGTGCGTAACGCGTCTCGCCATCATTGCGTATTCCTCGCCGTTTCAACGCTTGTCTCTCCAACGCGAGTTGAGAATTAACGATTATGGTAGGACGCGAGGGAATAAACGCACCTAATTTCGACACCAGTCCAGTCGTTGACGCTTAATAAGTTTTCGATTGCTTTAAAAATAAATTGAATCGTTAAAGTTGATAACTGGGTCAACCTCGTTCCATTAGAATTCGGTACGAAGTCCACCTTGTATAAAGTACCCTGTAAAATGCCCCTTCTCATATTACTGTGTCACGGTTTCTCAGAAGAAAAAAGCCACCGCTAGAAACTCGTTCTGCGTGAAATTTACAGCGTGGACTTTCTTCCGAGTATTATACCCGGGACCATCCATCACAGACTAGCCATTAGGTCGTTAATCCGTCGTATGATCAGCCGCGTAATGTGAGACGATCGGGTACGTATCGAATTACTACTCCTCGCTGCAACCCCACCGTTGCTGCATCGCGAGACCCGAATTTGCAACATTCTGCGCGCCCGTGAAGACCAAGGTAATTGCAAGGGGTATAAATTAAACGACGGCGGTTCGAGGGATCTCGATGTTCGTGGTCCGGTAACAAAATTGCTCGAAGCGATACCGTAATAACCCGCGAGGGTTATATTTTAATCTCTGACGCCTGCTTTAAATTATTATCCGGCAATTAAAAGTCCTCGCCGCGACCTGTCACGTTGATGTTCCCGCCGTGGTCCGGCGAAGGCGATGCCCGTGTCTTTTATGCATATTCAAATTCCAGGTCGATCCAACGACCGGGGAGGGACGGAACCTTTTAATTTCCCGCCACACCTTTCCTGCGCGCTTACGAAATTGGTTCCAGATAGAACACCTACTTCTGAATTAATCGTGTATTTATTCTAAACTTATCAAATACTTGAATTTCCAGATAAGTTACACGTTTGTAGATACAAAATTGGGCTTCAACCCTAGGTTAACTCGCTACGAATTTTCTATGAATATTCGATTAACGATGTTTCGATAGTAATACGCGAACACTCGGGTATCCGATCTCTGTCCCGACACACAATCGCTGTATTCAAATTCCTGGACGATGGACGGAGAGAGGGATCCTTTTAATTTTCCACCACGCCTCGGTGGATCCCCCGTGATCGGGATCTCCCGTGCTTACGAAATCGAAAATCACCGTCGGTGCCTGTCGCCTGGCCGTTTGATCGAATACCCAGTGGAAGGAAGGGGTGGGGAGGCTCGTCTCTTTTAATAACTATACTTTGCGATTCGTTAAGCTGCTTCGTTACAGTGCGCGTTTAAAAGAGCCATCGTCGGTCCGAAGAAGACGGAGAACGCTCGACGATCGGTCGATCGAGAGGGACGAGGGGGAAGAGGATCGAAAAAGATCGTTTTAACGGCCGCGGAAGCTAGTTATCTCTCGAGACGAAATATTCCCGTGTGCCTGTGGGAAGCTGCCGACCGATCGGCCACGCTCTCCCGCGATTCATCGGGCCGATCGATCGGTAATTTCGGTCGTTCCAGTCTCATCCGGAGGAATGGCGACCGACTTCGCCCCAGAGGTCCCTCTGTCTCCTCTGTAGCGGTAGTTTTGAGCGACAAAGGCGATTTACGAGCATATTCCCAGTTAATTATGGCGATTGCCGATTCGTTACGACCTCGAACGATCCAGGCTCTCATCTCGCCCGAAGTTGGGCCATTTTGGAGACAAACGCCTTCCTGGTCGGCGGTCTTTCGTTCGGAAACGAGTATGTAAGCGTCGGGAATATCGGAAGATTGATGCAAATATCACAAAACAGCTTCGACTTCATTGCTGATGTTGATTAACCACCAGACGATCATGGGACCATCGACTACGTAAACGTACCGTTGATTGGTAATCGAAGTCGACGACAAAGCAGAGTCCGGAACCCTATTCTCAAGGGACACGAAGCGAAATGGTTTTCTAGGTCGATGACATATATTTGGAATAGCAAACCGACGTAGACGGGACATGTCAACGTCACAGACAAGTAAATCAACCGAAATCAGCTCCGTCGAGGCGTGTACGCGCTCCGAGGGTTGTTGATTTCTGGAAGGCTTTCTAGTCGCGTCGATCAGGGGTTGCTCGCGGATAATCCTCGTTCCAGCGAGGTTTTTTTCGCGATGAAAGAGCGAGCCGAGCGGCGAACGGAGGTACAATCGGTGCAGCCGGTGCTCCTGGTGCAGCAATTGCAGCCTCGCGAAAGGGGGCTGTTATCTGGACGGCGGCGGCATAAGGACAGGGCTTAAATCTCGCCAGTATCTCCTCCTCGTGGCGGTAACAAGTTTCAATTCCTACCAATTCCACGGCCATACATCACTCCCGGTAGATACAATGGTGACTTCGGGGGACTCGGGCCACGGCCTCGACTTCCATCCGCGCGGACGATAAATATCTTATTGTGCGCGAGAAAGAAGTGTACTGGACACCCGTGGCAACCGGCACGCCGATGCCGATATCGACGGGACCCGATCCAATGAGCGACGATCGCCCTACACGGGGATAAATATATATACGTGGCCGGGAGAGAGGAGCCTCCCCTCTATTCAGACGTGATCGTTAATTTAGGGAGGAAAGAGACAACAGGTTCGCGAACGGAGCCAACGATATCATTTATGGACGACTGACTGGCTGCTCCTCTCGACGACAGCAGTTTTCTGTGTAAGATCTCGGCAAGGTAAACATTTAAGCGTAGACTCATCAGCATTTCCGCGCTTGTTATTCGAACAGTCGTCGCTCCCAGTAGGAGCCCCCGACCTTTTAAACGCGCATCGATCCAGCTACCCAACGACGGAACACGTGGACTCGGTTACCCGCGGATAAACCGACGTAAAAAGAGCCAGAGATCGGTGGAAGCGATCCACGCGGCGAAGTTTAGACGTCGAGAAACGAGAGGCTGAATCCGCTCGAACATCGTGTCCCTCCGCGATGGCAACGGATACTTGGTAAAAACCGCGTAGCCAGGCCAGGCGGAAGTGGGCAAGATTATCGTCGAATCGATAGGCTGGGAAGCGCTGGTAACGATATCGCGGCGGCCGGATAGATCGGGCTTGGCAAAAGTACGCCGATAAGGGAAACGTGACCGGTTGACAGAGATAATTGCAACGTAGGCCGGTTGATTCCTATCCAAAATCGTTTCTCTCGCCGCGGCGGAAATAAAACTCCCCGATTGTGGTGTACGCCTGGAATAGAGGGTGGTACGGGGGATCCTGACAATTTATTAAGACGATCGACCACGATAAGGGCCATTCAATGGCCCCGGAGATCCTGCTCGATTTTCTTTTTCGTTCAGTTTCGATTCCAAGGATTCGATAACGATCCCTGCCCTCTCGCTTCCTCTCTTTTTCTCTCGTTCTCCACGGCTGCCCTGGATCCAAACGAAGGATCGAGGTCGAAGTGGAGGAAATTTGTACGACCGGTCGTCGTTATAGATTCGGAACGAGATCCTTCTCTCCCAACCCGGGCCGCCCTTTCGCTCATTTTTTTTTCCTCTCCTTCGACCGTCGAGGATCCGCGGCTTGCGGCTCTCGGATAACGATGGCCGTTTCTTATCGACGATCCGGATCTCCACGGAAAATTAAGATCGTAATTCGTCGAGCGTTTTGTCGGTGGTAACGGGTTAATCCGAGCTTTCGTCTTTCAAACTTGCCACCGAATCTTTCATTCGATTTCTTCGACGCTTAGGTATGCGATCTCTCGTCGCGGTTACGGAAGATAGTCGATAAAGGAGATGGTAAGAAAAGTATGCAAAGCTAGCATTTCTTCTTTTAAGATTTTTATCGTTTTTTTCTTTAATATTAATCTTAATGCTTATTTATCATTCATAACCTCATTGATTTTTATCGATCTTGCATTGAAAATTTGCACACTAGATGACAAAGGACAGTTGATAACGAGGGCGATTACGTAATTGCTTGAAAATAGAAACTTGTTAAGAATGTATTTGTTTGAATTTAATGTAAAAGAAATGACGTTACTTTTCGGCCCCCCTAATATATCACAATCTTCTAATCTACGCTGTAATCTAAACTTAATTCCGTTATAAAAGTGGGATAGATGGTCGCTTACCATTCGTCGCTAATTTAAATAATAATTTATACGAATGGACTGCTGAGAGACGTCGGAAGTAGGCGTGACGAGACGATAATAAACAAGCTAATAAAAATCTCCGTCTCTAATCGGATTACCAAACATGTGTCCCCGCGTTTCAAGAGTAATCGAACTGCCACGTCGGCGATTAACGAGGCGTAAAGGATGAAGAAAGTTGGCGTCTAAAAATCAACTGGCATGTATGCAAAACAGAAAAAGAAACTTGACAAAGTCTTATATACCGTGACACATAGCGAGTATAACGCGCGTAGACGATACTATTGCTTTTTATTTGTTTTTATCTTGAAATTAAAAACATTGATTGTGTTAGTTGGAATCTCTTTTAATTTATGCGATTCGATAAATTCGAATGAACATAGTTCTCGGGGCGAAACCTCCCTATCGTCCTCTACAAATTGTCTTATCCGAGTCGTTCGTTCGGAATCGGCTTGATTACCCTCGAGCACACTCGACACCGCGCCGTGTCGGCTCGCAACACACGACACACGCGCGCGTAGCTACTCACACCACGCGTCTTATTAATTGCGGATGGTACTGCCGCCCCTGTATCTCTCTTATTTGTTTACCGGTTGAATAATTAGCCTCGTCGTCGGCCGGTAGCGGCGACGGTAGTGGGGTCGCCTTAAAGGCAGCTTAAAGGACGGCTAATGTAATCGCGCGTAGGCAGGAGACGTGGGTTTTGTTTGGCGAGGCGAGTCGAGGCGAGTACGGGGCGCCGGAACAACCCCCGAGGCGGCACCGACACCGCGATTTACCCACAGTGTCCGAGACGGTCGGCTTAATTAGTAATAATTAGTAATTATCCGGCATTGGTCGCTGGGTGATCGGTGAGGGCAATTATCGCCGCTAGGTCACGGCTACCAAACTAATCGGCACCGTTCCCTCTCGTTGGGCGATTCGTTTTAGCGACTGACTAATTAATTAGATCCCCTTCCCTTACTCGGCAATTAGTGTGCCGCGATTAGTCATCGGGGCAATCAATTTGTCACGGACCGGATCGCGAACTCCGGGGGCGTTTTTAACGCCATCGCGACGCCTGCGCGATTGGAACCGACACCTTGGCCATGGTTAGCTACCGTTAATATTAACACTTTTACGTCCGCACGTATACGGAGTCAAATGTCGCCAAGGTCTGGAAATATTTTTTAAGAATTAATTTAACAGAACTTTATGTATAGTCACGAAGTAATTGAATATGTGGAAACAATCTTCGGCGGTAGCATCACACACACGTTGTGTGAGCGGACGTTAAAGTGTTAACAATGAAACGTCTTGAGAATATCGAACGATACAGCTAAGTAAATTTTATTTTATTTTGTAAATTAACCCCCAAAAGCTCGTTTCTACGTAAGTTCTATCGCGATAAATATAGTGGCCAAATGGATCGAATAAATAAACGAATGGTAAATACGCCATTCGCTATTTTTTATCGGATCGTGGATAAAATAAACGGGATAAAAGAGTGTCGCTTATCGAGATGCGCGCACCCCACGCACGGTGGCATTTTTCCCCCGTGGCATATGTCGCGCGAGCGCCGAAATTTACGTCTGGTAGAAACGATTGTAAATAGGTGGAATTTATTCGCGTCCCGAAATTGCCGTGGATATAATATAGACACGGTCGGATATCTTCGGCGTGGGTGGTGACATTTGTCACGATTTAAGTGTACCCGCGCGGATAGAGGCGCACTGTCGATCTCGCGCCGAAGCCACGGCAACGTTTAAGGCTCGTAAAAGCGGCGATAAAAAAACGCTTCACGGTGATATTTTACTATTTTACTAGACGCTCTTGTCGCTTGGAACCCCCACGTGGTAAGATGAAAGTCTCGAGAATGCGCTGTCGTTATCGTGAAAACTCATCGCGTTCAGTCTTCGGGGTCGGTCGACGTTGACAATCGACAGCTCCTTAGGTAATTAACACTTTCACGCTCGATGATTTACCATCGTGTTTTCTCATTTCCAGAACCTTAGAACCATCGACGAAGCAATTATTCTAGGATCGGTTACACTTGCTTCACGAACCAAGAGATTCTAAAAGAAGATTATGTATTTCAACTTTTCGAAATTTATCTCGACTAAGAAATATCGACGATCGCACGCAACTACGTTGAGCGTTGCACGTGGACGGTAACGTAACTTTCGCGAAACCGAAATAGCTGAAAAATGATTACGTTGCGTCCATTTCTCAAGAGAAGCAGGGAACATTTGTCACCACCTTGGAATCGATAAATTTCAACTCGCTTCCACTTAATCGGTTCGCGTTGTTTTTAAAGAGAGAAGATAAAAGCGATGTAATCTTGAAGAGTTTCAAAATTAAAGCGAATGCACGTTATCGAAACATTTTTCTCCAATCGGAAAAACTTGAGTTAAATGGAAATGTATGAAGTTAAACGAAGCGTTGACGTATAAGTAGAGGGCACACTTCTCAATCGTTTTGTTTACGCTTCGCGTCGATACACTTTAATTTTGTGAAATCGTCGTGAGTAATGCGATCTTCGACTCGGTGTAAAGGTGTTCCATTTGCGAAAACTTGTCGAGATACGATCTAGATTCACGATTCTCTTATTCTCTCTTCGAATGCTGCGTAATTTGGACGTTTCGATCGGTCGAATCGCACGAAACGAGGCTTTCTCCGTATTCGTGTCGGCGCTGCCGGCCCGGTAGCGTTAATAACCCGCGAATTTTTCGAGCAACCGACAGGACAAATTGGCGGCCGATCGACGCTGGCCTGATCTCAATTAATCAAAATTTGATCGCTGAAACGCTCACCGTTCATTATTGCTCTTAATCGTTACCACGAGCGGTCACGTTTCAACGAGGACCGACAGAAGTCCCGTTTAATACGGTACTCGATCAACGTATCGATGCCAAGACACGTTACATTTGCAAATCAAACCAAAGCTTCGTTTCCTTCTAAATCTTGATACGAATCTCACGCTTTATTTCCTTTGTGTATTGTGTATGGAGTGAGCCACGGACAAGCTGCTATAATGTACGAAATGGTTCTGACAGTTTCGCAATAAAAATATTTCAAATAATCGTATAGGAGTAGTGTTGCGCTTATTAAATATCGTCAGCCTTGCGCGCTGACTTCAATGCGTGGTAACGCATCGCTTGTCACCGTTCGACCACGCATTGAAGTCACCGCAGAGACGTCGATTCGCTCCGTTCGACGTGGAACGTATCGCGTATCGAAACTTGGTAGCGATAACTAATAGTCTCTTCCAGGATTGAATGGTCTCCGTACTCACTCAGAGCAGTCGCGAAGTTCTAGAATTTTTACTTTTCGATGCTGTAAAGTTACAGGTTACGGTTACGACATTGTCGAGGGTGCTTCGAAGAGAAAGTCAAACGCTTTCTTCGCGGCTCGACTTTCGATGCTTCGCACACCTTTGCGGTACGAAACGAACAACGCCTCCTATTCATATCTGAATAAAGATTCTATTTTATGCCGTTTAAACGTCAACGACGCGTTAAACGTCGAGAAATTCAAGCGGTGATTCGTTCCGAGTATCTCTCGACGGCAACAAAGAATTATCTCCAGCGATTCGCTCGTAAACGAAGGATCGTTTTTCCACCTTCGTGGATCGAGATCTATCGTTGTCTGACCGGCATCTCTTCCACCCACGTTCTCTCTCTCTTTGTCCGCGCCCTCTCGCTCCTTCTTCCTTTTTCTTCGCTCTCCCTTTCTCTCTCGATCACGGTGCGTTTCGTAGTTATCCAAGATCTGATAGCGCAAGAACAAATGTGTTAATAGGCTCGGTTAGGTACCGCGTTATTACCGTGTGTCTCTATGGATCCATAAAGTAGCAACAAGAGGAGATAGCATCGCGGCGTACGCTTCTGGTATCGATGTACGGAGCCGGGTAGATTAAATCGCGCGGTGGCTTGTTCCAGTGCTCGCCGTTTCTACAGCCACGTCTGTCCTGTAATTGAAGTTCTAAAATTGTTCCCGCGTGTTCTTGTCGTCGAATTAGCACACCGCGTTCTTACATTCTCCTTTGAATAGTTTTTGTCGCGTAACACTGGACCTCTTCGACTCGAATTCATATAAATTGATCTATATGAAGTCTATGGGGTTTTTTGCACATAAATTGTTCCTTAAATTAATGGCACCGGTGTTTAGGAGCATTACGGAAGCTATTCCATCTTCGTTTCGAAATTGTGAATTCGCGATACTGGCGCAAAGTGTTTCAAAGAGAAATCACCCAGTAATTCATTCGTTCTTGCTCGTGGCCCTCCTGGCGCAGTTCCTACCGCCTCCGTCGCTTTCTTTCGACTTTAACACGACATCGGACTTTCGAAATTTTCCAATAAATATTCAGCAGCTTCCCCGAGCTGAAATGACTGGGTACGGCCGTACGTTACGTCTCGCTGGTTAATTGAACGCGCTAAAGAAGCGACCGCGGTCGAAACAATTACCAGCCAGATCTCATCTGCGCGTACGTCTTCGCTGCGTGTAAACGCGTCCCGCGAGCGGACGTCCGCCTCCTGGACGATTACGTTTATTTACAGGCTGGGGTCTCCGGGGCTTATCCCCTCGGATCTTCTCGGGGGCCTAAGCAACTCCTCGCGCAGCCTGCAAACGTCGTTACCGGCAACTCAATTATCGGTGGACCTCTCTTTCCTCTCGATTTTTCGTTGTCCGCATTGTTTCACGCTCATCTTCGCTGATTTACGCAGATTCCTTCGAGGAATACTTAAACCTGTTACGAGTCTATCGCGGAGAAATTGGCGGAATCTTTTTCTAGTTAAACGCGTCGAATAACGAGTGAGTTTTACGAACTTGTACTTGGCGTGTTCACTATCATTCATCTGGTTTATCGGTACGCGACGCGCGACTGGTTTGTGCTATTATTTATATAACTCCTTGGTTCGCGATTCGGTTGCAGATGAAAAAGGAGAGAGGAAAGAGGAGGTGCCGTGTGTGTAGCTACAATAAAGCAAACATGGTGGTATCGATTTTAAAATGAAGCTATCCACGCGATAAGCGCACGTCTAACCCGTGATTTGCCCTAACGCCTAAATCGGATTTCGCTTGGACCGGCCGCGCTTAAATATCCGTAATTGACCAATATCGGCATTAAGGTATAATTAAAGTAGCCGCGAGCGCGTTTCGAGCGTCCACTGGAACAAGTTATTTATTCTTTTTCAACGTGAATGAAAATCGTCGGTCACGACACGCGACGAAGTTCTTGCGAAAGAGTGTCGTAAATCATTCCGCGTCGCTCGTTACTATGTAATATCTTTAATATGTGGCTTTAGAAAATCGGGGGAAATAGGTAGTCATTACAGCACTCGGCTCCGCCGATGAAAGTACGCGCTCGTTTAATAATAGTAATAAAAGGAAAAGGAATAAGCGATGTAATCATTGAAATTCACGACGAAGTTGCAATTAAGTGGACACTCGAGCAAAAGCTTGGTGGGAATTGAGCAACTTCCACAACGAAGAGTCATCCTCGTTTTGCAGAGGGAAATTCATTTATCACGCGGATATATTATCAATGGAAAAATTACGTGGCTCTGGTTTAATGTCTTTAAAGAATCAGGGGAAACAGGTAGTCGTTGGCAAGCCGAATGTCACCGATTAAATTACGCTCACGTTTCGATAATAAAAGGTACACGAGCAAACGATGTATTCGCTCTCGATCCAATCTTTGAAACGCATTACGGTTGTGGCGGGGCGCAATTAAGCGGGACCTCGAGTAAAAAAATTCGGCCAGAGCGGAGCGACTTCGGCGACGAAAAGTCATCGAGGTGGCGCGTATCAGTTTTCGAAAGTCCCGCGCGACTGGCCTTCGCGCGACTCGTAAACAGCAATCGATAAAGCCTGGTAGCTAATTGCAAGCAAGTTACATCAGCTTTATATCTCGAATTAAACTAATAACCGGCGAAAGCGGCCTCGCCAAAAATGGCGCGAAAATGAAAGCGTGCCGACAAAAGACCGACGGATTTCGGGTTCACCTCGTACTTGAGCGATTGCCATTTATAAGCGCCGATGGAAAAAAAAGCGGACATCGTGGTCCTTGCGGATCGTGTAGATCGATGATTAATCGAGGACTATTAGCGACTTGTAAGCCCTATCTAGCTTTGCCCTCAGGGGCTGTAGCATGCGAATATGCAGCTACAGTACGGGTTTGGCAACCCCGAGGTATCCGAGCTAGAGTTAGAGTTATGTAAGGCAAAGTAATGTTAAGAAAAATGTAAATAATTGTACTATGTATGGATCCAGTGCATTAACTAATTTGATAGTTACTTAGTTAAATAAACAAAGCTAGCCTATCTAGCTGGGAGACTATTTTACCTTTTCGTGCTTGTGGATGACCAAAATTTGTTATGATCGAACCGTTAAAATAAATCAATTTGAGAGATAGTGCTTCCTTAAAGTTCAAGAGGAAATACAGGTATCATACGAATCGCAGGTCTCACGTTACCCGTGAGATTTTCCAAGGGAAAGTTTCCACCGCAGGTGATAGCGAGGGTGGCGCGGGAGTGTGCGTCGGAGGAACAGCTTAAGACTCTATAAAAAGAGGTGCACCGTAGCCGTGAAATTTAACGGGCACCATCGTCCGTACGAATCGTTATTCATGCGATGTTTATCTACGTCAGAGGCGACGTTTATTTCCATGAGAGCGCGAAGCGGCGTCGCGCGCGACTTCCTCAGCGATTTAAACACCTATTCGCTCGTTCGAGCTTGGTTGCATAACGCGCAGCAGCACGCGCAGGCTAATGTAAAATAACGCCGTGGAAGATCGTTATCGGGCCGGCTAGCTTGACCGATTCGTTTCGACAACCTGCAAGGAGCGGCAATTATGGCCGAAACACACCTCTGCCTAGCGTGATCTTTGATTTGTTGCGCCTTGGGTTACACGAGATACGTTCCCATCAGATATTAATAAGCGTTTCGAGAAAAATGACGGATGTGTGCGTGACAAAGAATTCGAGAAAGTTGCCTTCCTCTAGTCGACAATTTCTTCTAGTAGTAAATTGTCTAGTAGACGATTCACATGTTTTATGAATTTCTTCCATTTTGACTTCGGTATCGCTCGACGTTGGTAGCATGGACATCTTATGATACACGAACTCGAGACATCCCATTTCCTTGCAACATTCGTGACAATGCCTGGGGGCCCACCATGTGGCCCATCTCCCATTGAGAGTTTCTGCTCCAATTAGCCCAGACGAGAATGCTCCGACGCCAGCAGCCTCGATTTTCTCCAGAATATACCCCGATTATTTTATATTCATCATGACATCTCCGTGCGCGGCGTGTTCGTTAAATTTGACTGCTACACTGTTGCGAACCAGGCCCATAAAAAAATGAAGTTCATACGGGACGAGTGAACAAAGCGTAAAACGGACATCGTTCGGCGACAAATTTCTCTCTCTTATTTGCATACCCAATTTGCAACCTTGCGTGCACGCGAGTACTCTTATCTCGCGAAGCAGAGGAGAGAAAAAAGAAGACGCCGAGGTTCGTTTTACGCGTTGTTATCGGTTTACGTGCATTAATCTGTCGGCCAATACCGGAAGCGAGCGGTCGATTATCCGTACAACCGTTATTAAGAAGCGGTTATTAATGAAATTCCCGACGACGATCGGAACAGCTGACGTAATGGCGGGCATTCAAAGATAATCGCAGCCACTCTAAGCGTCGCGACACGGTGGAGGGAAGCCGGCCGAGACGCCTGGCGAAGGTGTCGGCGCTGGAATGCAGTATTACCATATCCAAACCTGACGTAACTTTCGTTGGCCAGTGACCTAGAGACGATCCTTTCGCGTGCAACCACGACTCATTTACGACAACGCTCCTTCCCTCCTTGTTTCGCGGTGCGCCAGTCATTTACACCTTGCGCGACGATCACCTGAACTGGATCGCTCGCTACCTGTCACCTTGTATTTTTTACTCGAACCACGAAGATGCTCGGAAAGATCGCGTAAAGCGAAAGATAATACGTAGTTACGAATTATCCGTGAACAAATGTTATTATAAAAAAATGTCACTCTTACGTAATTATAGAATATATATTTTTTTTCGCATTTGAGGTTCGAATTCATGGTCGAGAATGTTTTAACGTATGAACGATTTGCTTGAAGTTGTCGAATACGTGCATGCGTTGCTTGTAAAACCTATATTTCTCGTTTATTTATCGCAATCTTTACGATGCATTCGATGGAAAGTGGAAAGAGGAATTACGGTACGAATGTTGGCCATTATACCTTGCGTCTGAACGATGTTTGTCGTCAACTCTGACGATTATCAATGCGGGGTTTCATTCGTTCGTTACACGACTCGTTTATTATGCAGATACGTCTCGTAAAGCGGCAATGAAAGCATACATTTAATAATCCGTGGCCGTTGGTTGCACCGCGCCAGAGTAAAACCTTGCCTCATCGAATTGCAGACCTTGTTGTCACTAATAATATCAGCGTGCAGCCTATCGCAACGTGGATATTGCTTTTTATCCGGCTCGCTAACGAAACAGCTGGTTAGATGACGTCACTTCACTCCTACGTAAACAGGGAAGTAGCAATAGATTCGAACCTACGCACGGGCACGCGACGTGCTTTCAGAATGAACTAATTTTCCACGAATTATCTATATTTTCCACAATTTTTTAAGTCCCGAGCTTCCGATGAAATTCAGAGGTGTTTCGATTTCGGTTGAATTAACTAATCAATTTAGAAATTAATTTATATACTTAAACTCAAATTTCAAGCTGGATCCTGGTGCTTATCGAGTTGTCTCTTCTTACGTCTGATTTATCATTGACCGAGATCATTGAAAACCGTCTTGTAAATAATGAAATCAAATTGAAGATAGAAATTCGATTCTAAAACCGAATTGTTCGGTTTTCACCGTTACTATCGATCCCAGTTAACAGTGCAACTATCGACGTTCGTTTGTTGTTAGAGAACGAGTGTTTGTCAGGCATCTCAAGCGAACGAGTGTTTGCGCAACGTCAAGTGCGACGGTTAATGCACATCCACCCAGCAGCATCGTGCAATATTTTTTGTTCTTCTTGCGCGTCTTGCTCTATCCGTTTCCCTTAATCCTCGTTGCCTTCGTTTTCTGTAGGAAACGAGTGTTAACGCAACCGCTACTACAATTCTTGCGAGTTGTTCAGCGACCTTTCATTTACTTAGTATGAGATAAGCATCGCTATTGGCAATATTCTCGATTTCACACCTCGATATCAAAAAATTAATTCTTTCAAGATTCCTTTATTAATTCCTCTTACGATAATTCATACAATTCATATAATAACTTTCGGGCTTCTCGATCTCGGTCGCGCGATCGATACTTCCAGAGGTATATCACGGGCTCGCGCGTGCCATTTCTTCCAGGCGACCCTTTCTTCCCTCAAATAATAATTCGCGAGATCGTAATCGCGCGAATCGCTGCCCACTCGACGCGCCAGCGCCTCGGGCTTCCTCTTCGTCTTCTTTATCATCTCATTGTTGTGCTCTTATCCACGGTCATCTCGGACGTACGAAGGGCCTCGTAGCGAAGACTGGTCGAAAACATTGGCGCGAGATAAATCGTCGATTGACTCTTAGCGAATTATGAAACAAGCGTAATCCCGTCTCGGGATCGCGAGCGCCGGCGATAGAGATCTCGATCACTGGTGATTACCATCGGAACTGCCGTGAGGTACGCGTAAAGGTGACCGTTGACGAGTGCTTTGTAACATTTATGAACACCGAGGACTCGAAACGGATGACTTTCTCCGTGATTTATACACGCTGAGAGAAATACAGCCGAGGAACGAAGCTGTCAGCGATTCAGGGACGTCTCGGGCCACTCCATTTTGGAACGTTTCGTGAGTAGACATTCTCACGTGGAGGTCTAAGTACACTACAGCTTCTATACTTCAACAATTAACTTTATCACGTGACTTTTGACCAAATTTCTTCACCTCTCTCTTCTTTGGAAGCTGATAGTTTTAAAATGAACTACCTTCCTGACGTTTATCGATGAAACCATACACCCCTGATGTTAAAAGCAACCGGACAAGGGGTCCACGTGTTAATCATCCAAAAGATTATTACGTCCACGAATCTTGTTAGAGCGCCGCCAAGGAATCTCTCGCGAGATCGACTTGGCAGCCGCAGCGTTAAACCGATAACGGACGCAAATAATCCCAGATCGAGGCGGACAGAGTGGTTCCACGAAACTCTTTATCGGGGACGTCGATCCGCCAGGCAGGGATCGTGTTCGTCGATCCCGAAAAGATCTTCGGGACGCTGGCAGGACGCTGGCGAGGAAGAGCGTGAGTCGTATCGCAACGGTGGTAGGGGCAAAAAGGAACTCGAAGAAACTTCCTCCCTTTCGCGCGTTCCGGCTCACAAAGGCATCAGAGGAGCGATCAGATAGGGGCAACTCGGCCCCGCGGTCAGACTACAAAGTGATATCCGACGTAGATATTGTGTGTGCACACGGTGTTCGCCCGATTACGTAACCCCGCGGCAACCTGGCGCTGATTCACCGCACGAACCAACACGCTCCTGCATCGGCGAGCAGCCCCTCGGCTCTTCTTCCGTCACCGATGGAATTCTTTGCACCGGTTGATCGTCCACCGCGTAATTTGTTTCCTTCGATGCCCGTCGATCGATTGAGCCGATTTTTCGGACGGCGGTCTCAACACCGGACACTTTTTCTCTGCCGATGCGGGATGTGGGTCCGAGATGGTTGGATACTTTCGTATGCGGACTCTCGTAGATATCCTTCGCTGATCGATTGGGTCCGGGAACGTTTTTATGGGATACGATGGATTTTGTTTGCGAATTGGACTTTGGGGAGGAATCTTTTTCTGCCGTGGGGGAAATTCGGATCTGTGCTGACCTTGAGCCGTACTCTAGTTGCAATGGGAGTTGTTCTCTGCTTGGTAGATCATCGAGTGTTTATTTTGCATTGGGATGCTGTACGATGGAACCTGCTTACATTTGATTAGATTTTTCCCAAAACATAGATTAAATAATTAACGCCAAACCTACCCTGTGATGGGACAAGTGACGAGTCTTAAAGACAGTTTTTTCAATTAAATGCAAAAATATTTTACGTGAAACTGAATTGAATAATGCACGAAACAATTGCATATAATTCATGTATTACATATTAAAGGTACATACTAAAGTTTGAAAATGGTCATTTGAATACTAAATGAATTTTTCGTTATAATTATATATATTTATATATATTTATATATACATCAACATATTTGTACAAACATACACTTGAAAACATCAAACCTACTATTCGATTTAAACAAATTTCTTCAATAGACATAGAGGGTACAAATAATTATGGGACTGACTAGATAAATGAAGAAATTTCCCACCGAATTGCAACGGGAATTCGCAGCTCGACAACGTCGAGAGTTCGCGGAAGACTCGCCCTCTTCGTTGAACAATTCTCGAGGCGAAGGCGAAACTCCCAGCGCTATTTTTGCGATCAGTTTAACGGAGCGCATCATCTTTCATCTGGAAACGCTGGGCCCGGGGAGTATACGTTATAAGTCAACGTTTCGCATCGGGAACATTTGAATAATAACTTCTGTACGACATACTCCCGACGGTCGAGGGCGATATTTTATCGAGATCGTAAATCGATACCGCGGAGCTGCGGTAGCGTCGCGACACGTGGGTATCTTGTACGTTGTAACGACCCTTGTGTCGTCTGTCATCTTTCCCGGCCACGCTGTCTGCCGTCCCATCGAGTCGCGTGCACCTTCTGTCGGCCCACGATCCATGATCCACGATCTATCGTTTCGTCTCGTTTCCGCTCCTCGTGTCGCGGTTTCACACAAATTATTGGACAGGAGACGAATAAATCCGCAATCCTTAACCCTCTAATAGCGTAATTAGCCCGGGGAGACAAGCATGATGGAGTTCGATGTCTTGGAGGGAGAAAAAATACGGCTGCTTGGTTTATTCGACGCTTTAACAGTCCCGTTCCCAGTTTACACGATAATGAAGAGGATTTCCGTGCGAGTCACTCGATTGGGATATCAGTGAGCCATAGCCAACCTCCTAATCGTGGAATTAAATTGCTTCTTTTGGAAATGACACGTGTTACTCTTCTGTTCTTGAGAAAAATGCAACGACAACATTCCATTCATAAATTTTGAGTGTGAATACTACATTGGCTACTTGGTTATTTGAATTTCTGTCTATTCTGTATAAGGATCCAGATATATCTAATTAGCTCGTGTCATTTAAATCTGTTTTTTGTCTGAATTTAGTCTATACCTCCTAGAGAGAATCTTCACGCGTGGGAGTGAGTGAATCGGTTCGCTCGAGCGGAGTTCCGCGCACGATTTCCCTCCTCGTGTTCAGTCCTCGAATCTTGAAGCTCGAACCGGCGAGCGCCGATCTTATCTCGAGCGTATGCACGTATATACCTATATATACGTACGAGTCCAGGTACACGCGATATCTCGATTGTGGCCTCATCTGCATGCCGTGGTAATAATTCGGCTCCGATGCATTATACCGGTCCTCCTCGTACTCGAGAGAAAACCAGGCCAGAGATCGATCGTTCCTTCTTTGTCTCTCTCGCTCGACGTCGGCATCGGTCGTCTCTTTTCGTTCGCTTCGCTCGCCTGACGGATCAACGCCGTGTATTCAATTACTTCGACAAAATCAGGCGGATAACGTTCGCTCAATTTTAATTTTTTAATTTGATTTATTTACGGGATCCTTTGAAGAACAAATAAAATCGAGAGAGAGAGAGAGAGGGGGGGGGTGGCGGACGATTAAAGAAAGCAGACGTACGAGGAAGGGATACGAAGAGAAAAACGACGGGTTGGTGTCACGATTGATAAATGAAAATGGAAATGGAGTGGATCGACGATTGGAGAAAATTAGTTCGCTCGAAATGCTCGCCCTGCTCAGACGTCCAAGCTGGTTGGTGACAAGGTCTTCCCACGCGTTGCTTCAACGATTCGACATGGATCGTTTCACGTTTACGCTTTTATTTTTCTCCAAGCTCTATTGGATGGATAGAGTTGTCTACGTGCCTGCTTTCAGCGGCTTGCGGTGGGTTGATTTGGAACGTGGGTGGATAAGGGTTTTGAATATCAAGTCCCGAGACACTTAGTTTCTCGGTTAGGCGATCGAAAGAGATAACAAATCGGTTCAGTTACTTTGATTACTATACGAACCGTGATCAAGGTAGAAATTGTTCTCCATTTTCATCAGGTTAATAAGATTCTTCCTCTTCTAATCCGTGGACAAACTATTCGACAAAGACGTTAACGTTTTTTGGAAGCGGCGCAAAATGTTCGCCGCGAGAAAGCGTCGTCTTAATGAACAGAACCGTTGGCGCTGCCCCGAAACGCTTGGTCATCCGTCAAACACCATGGTTTCTTTTAATACCTCGACGTTAATGATCCTCGTATGTTTGAAGAGGGGAAGAAAGAGCCCTCGGTAGCGTAACTGTCCGCGATGGTACCGATCGTGGCGCCTGCTTGTCAACGGTCGCGAAAAGGTCAGGGCCGCCGCTACCTTCGGCGCGTAGTTTGCAGAGGCGGGATTGCAGAATTAATTATGCGCCGGGACATTGGCCTCACCACGGGAGTATCTGTTCGCAATATCGTTTAGCGCACGTCCAACCGCGCGTTTACGAGCTTTTTTATGCGACCCGACCACCGACGCGTCCTTTAATGCCCATTCCTGCGATGGGCGATTATCCTGCGAAGAACAGAGTACAATTGTTCGCGCTGGTCCCGCCCGCTGTCATCGACTCTCTTTCGAAACGCTACCGGTTGCTTTCGAGAGTATATCCGCAGAGAATACACCGTGCAACCTGGAACTGGCGCACGGTGGATCGTGAACTATGGTTCGTGAAATTCGAGCAAATGAAACGCACGGTCGTATCGTACATCGTTACTCGCGCGAATAAACTCAATTTTCGCCGGATAAACGTATCAGCGTTTCGGGTATGGAAGTCCCCGCAATTCTCCGTATGTAAATACGTCGACTGGTCGTTCGAGACGCGCGAGTTAATGTTTCACCGTGTGGGTGATTCATGAGACCCCGCCGCTTTTGGCATTCACGCGTTCGTTCCCGACTTTACGTCTTCCATCTTTAAATCGACGTAGCGAGCAGGCTAAAGTTTCTCTATTTATCTTAATTCCATTCTTGTGTGCTTTATTTTTTCTTTTCAAGAACACTTCATTCATTTCCTCTTTCTTCCCCTCCTCAAATATTTCATCAAACATTTCTTCGATAAACTAATATATCTTCTCGAGAAAAAATGCACGTCTGTACAAGGAATCGCATAAAGTTTGACGACGCCGTTGTCGATGGGGCCCGAGTAAAAAATTCGTAAATAATTGCCTTCTTCAAGGATCAAGAATGGAAGATCCTTAACGAGACGTTCGTTACGTCTTCGATTTCCTTCGTTTCTGTGCTCGCGGCGGTTTCCACACGTGGGCGAGCGGAAGAGGCTTTCCCAGCTGTTCTTTCGCGGTACGATCCGGCCAATGCCGCGAGGCTCGTAATTGCGAGCCAATCGACTGCGCCCCTCCGCTCCGAAAGGACTTTGTAAATGAGCCGCGCAAGGGGTTAGTAACGAGGGAAGCCACGGTGATGGGAAACCCAGCGCAAGAGAGAGACAGAGCTAACGTGAGTTATCGATACTGTGCACGTGGGCGCGTTCATTGATAATCCGATGCCTGACGGGTAACGCGTAAGGGTTACTCCACAACGAATCGATAACCCTCGAGCCGAGGATTTTGTTCCAATTGAAATATGATAAAAATTTGAATCGAAAAGGGGTGACAGAGTGTTTAAAGTACACTTAAAATGCTAATTATCGGAAGAGATCTTGAAGAAAGAATAGAAAGTTTCCACGAGCATGGCCATCAGGTATCTTTATACCTATTTTCCATATTAAAATAGTAGCAGATAATATTGGAAATTTATTTTTATAGTAAAATAAAAGGATGAGTTATAGTAAATATTCCAACAGATAACGATGAAACATACGGAGCCCCATATACGATTATTAGAAAATCTGAAACGAGTAATTCTCGATTTGGCGTGGAAGGACCTGTAAGTAACACGCAGCCTCGCGTAACAGTCTTCCGTATCGTTGCTCGCCGACGGATCCGACGCTGATTAGAGCAGCCGCTAGGATAACGCCGTATTTGCGTCTTCCCGTGCGCGGCAACGCTAATTAATTATTTTTATTTTCGTCGGTTGAAGTTGCTCGACTGCTTCGAACTCGAATTAAGAGGAATGTTGAGCCAGGAAAAATAATCTACCCCTCGCCAACGTAATCGGCGAACGTGTGCTCGTTACTTTCCGCTTTGGAATAAAACAAAGTAAGAGTCGAGGCAGAGCTGAGGCGCTGCTGTAGAACCTAACACGGCGAAATATTTGAAACTGAGAATTAAACGACGCATACGATCGAATAGGAGAGACTAGTGTCAGTAACATGTCTCGAGTAACATAATAATTAACAGTTGTAGGAAAAATGAAGGATAAGGAACCTAGCACCCTAAGAAAGCACAGATACAAGATACAGATGATCGATAGAGATCGACGCGTAGGTGTCTCGAAGCTTGTATATTATTCGCTGCACGATGGATCTAGTCGCGATTACGAGGCGAAATCCGCCGATGACGGAAAGACTGGGGAACGCTGGGCTCGCGGGCGATGGCGGTGCAAGGGAATCTCGTCGAGTCCGCCGTTCACTTTCGCCACATGGTCGATTTGCATTCGTGAAATCTATTTTCTGGAGGCGTGCAGGAATTAAACGACCTTGCGGCACCGACAGCAGCAGGTCGCAAGGGAAAAGGGGGAGAGGCTGTCGATCTCGAGCGCGTGGGCGCGTTCATTGATAGCCCGGTAGCCGATGCGTAACTGAGCGCAGCCAAGCGGCACACGACCCTGCTTGCCTGCCTGCCGCCTGCCGTCGAAAGCCAAGCCAACGTGAAACCGTCGCTTGAATTCCACCACTCTCGCACTGGGTCGCCTTGATTCGATATCCGGCACCAGCGATCGATCTCGCCGCGTGAAACTTCCAACGACGATCGTTTCTTCCCCGACGACGTTGATGTCGTTGACGAAATTGTTAAAAACAAATAACATGAGTAGGTACGTCCTTTAAAAGGTGGAAAGTTTGTGGAACAGGAGGTGCCACCACAATTTGTTGTAGTCTCGTTCCTCGCTACCATCTGGTTCCTAAGCTACCATCTTGCCCAACGCTACCATCTGGTCCCTAAGAAACGTATCGTTCATTGAGACGTAATCTTTCCACTCCATTATCCCGCCGTAACGATTAATCGTGCATTCATTAAGAGCCCGAGTTTTCTTCCGCTAGGATGGTTTCCGTTGCTAGTCTCCTCGATTTCTCCTCGGTCATCGCCGTGAACGGCGAGACAAACGGACGCGTGTGCGAGCACCGTGTCGGATTTTGTATTTTAAACGGTGTTAAGTACCGAGATAAGAGAAACTGGTTCGTAAATCGCGGACGAGCTTCGACCCCGAGATAATGCTTATTAATCTACATTAGCGCGAGCACGGCGAACACACGCTGACATTGTCGAGCGGGGCACTAAAGCAATGTAACATTTTACGCGTCCCCGAGCACGAAGATGAGGGGTTAAGTGGCCCGAGATAAGCGGAACGCCATTGCCAGTCGACATCCAGCCAGCGCCGAAGATAATGCTTGTAAATTAAGTCTTAATTCTGTCCGCGCACTTCGAGCCTCGAGTAAATAGCGCGTTAAATATCGCCGCATTATCCATTAGCTGAAACGAGGGGGAAAGGTCCGCCACGGAAATAAATATCCCGACACTTTTGCACGTGGTTTCGAAACATTCTTCACGCCCTTACTTTTTTTTTTTTTATCATCGGCTCGGTTGCTTTTATTTATAGCCATCTTAAATGTTTTTATTCCCCATCGATCCTTTCTTCGGGCACCTCGCATTTATCGCCTTGATTTAATAATGAGCCGTCCCCGAGGACCAGTTGTTCACCGAACGCGAATTCATAACTTCGCGCGAATGAGTTATCTCTAGCAATTAATTTTCGAAAGCATTAGTCGACGGTGAATTTTTACTGCCATGCCTGACCTATTTAAGTAGTGAGCAAGACCTTGGGTAACGTGTACACTTCAATGAGTATTGTAATAGCAAACGAGATACACCAATTTTTACATACAATTTCAACTATGCAACAGGATTCCTCGATTAACCCTTCCATCCAAGAAGACACCAGTAGAAAATATCGAAGTGGTATATTCCCATCCTGTACACAAAACTCTCAAATCTACACGCTCAGCTTTCGAATTTCGAGAATTGTTCGAAGAGCGCATTGCCTCGAAACTGGAAAGAATTGAAACAAAGCACGGTCCGTAAAAGAGCACGAAACAAGGAAGGCTCGAATGAAGATGGAAAGGAAAATGGAGGAGATACGAAATTGGAATGGCAAAGACTGAAAGGAGCCGAGGACAGGTGGTTTGCATACGCGTGCTGAGGGCGACGTGCACGGACGCGCGCGGACTGAATTTTAATTTTCACTCGGGTGGCGTGATTACGGGCCGCGTTGCGTTTTATGCGAGATCGTACCGTTTCCGTGCGTGCTGTGCCCTCTTCGGGCCCAAGTGGAACCGCGTGTACGCGCAACAAGCCGCGAAACGGGGACCCGTTATAAGCACACGCGACTTCGCCGCGGGTCCCCTCGAGGAATACCAAAAAACCGGAAAGGTCGGGTCTCGGACCATGTGTTCCGCGTGCCTTCTCGTTTCGACTAAATTCCGTGCGATGGCGGAAGGCCTTCGATTTTCAGTGAACCTTTTTGCGATAAAAAAAAACATGATAAATATTTTTTTGAGAACTACTTCTCACATAAATTTGATCAAAATCGGCGTATGTCCATTGAATATGTTCCCTTCTCGATTGTTTCGTTCATTATTGATCGGAAGGTCTCGAACCAGAGAAAATAAAACTTTCAAATTGTAACGGTTTTTTTTTCGAAAAGATCCAACAATAATAAATATTATAATCTCCACCAGATGAAATAATGATCCACTGACAAGGTAGCTAGGAAAGTTCCAACAAGATAGAGCACACGTACAAGTTGGAAAAGCCTCCTTCCACGGAATCCGCCGCGCCGCTCGCGACTATACTATAAATAGTAAAGGAGCAACGCGTCGTTTCGAAACGCGCCGCGATAATTCATTCGACATATTTCTTCCGCGCCGCTGCGCAGCATTAAAATCCGCGCCAGTCTGCTCGTTCCCCCGTTCTCCGTTTCATACAAATGGATTATCTACGGTACCACTTTGTACGGGTTTCGTTGTTCCCCAACGCGTTCGACTAGACCGAGTCCTACACGGTTGGCTTTTCTTCGAGCTGTTGCTGTCCGTCAAAGCGACAGGATCAAGGAACCGGGGCCCCCGTCTGGATTAAGGGAAGCTCGCGAGTTGGCCGTGAGTTTGAAAAAGTAATTACGAAAGCACCGTGGCGGCCCCCCTGGGGGACAGACGCCGAGGATTAATCTGACAGCAGTATCTCGGAAGGCCGAGGTAGGAGGAAATTAATTTTGCCGGTGCAATTAAGATGTCCAATCTGTGCTTCGTCTGTCGCGATCGATCGAATGTTTCGGGAGAAAAGAAGGGCACCCGGGTGTCCTGGTTGCCTCTCGGCGGACCTTGAATCGGAGAACGAACGGTGTCTCGAGTCGGGGCGTAGAAGACAGATCGAATAGGCTCCATGCGTGATCTCCCGTACACGAGATGGAAGGTATTGGCCACTCAAGGTTGCTTCCCTGATCGTGAATCGCGTTATGTACCCTCGTTCTTCGCGCTGCGTCATGTTACTACATCGAGTAGATCGTATCACGAGGCATCTACAGTCTGGCAAAGCGAGGAATCGACTCGACGAGAGGAACGAGTTGCAGGGATAGGAACCTCCACTCTCTCGATTTCATTCATTCGTTGCATAACTAAGGCGGTAAGGTGTGGAGGTCTCGCGAGTCTATTCTTTCGCTCGCCAAGACCTTACGCGAACTTTCTACTCTATCTTCCGACGACTCCGTCGATATAGCGTTTCCTAAGTTGAGCTCAACGGCCCAAGGAACGTCTGCCTTTTTACGACACGCGCGTGTATCCTCCATTGCCGTGCGAAAGGGTTAGGACTTTCAGATCGTACATCGAGATGGATCGCTCTATGTACATAGCCTCGTTCCGTCGCAAAAACAACAGTTTCTCGTTTGATCGTTACTCGAGGTGCACACGCCAACGAACACGGGACTCGAGCACGGCCACGTTGTTGCGACAATGATGCATTAACGTGTCCCGATACGAGGACAAATCGGAGTGTCGAAACGCGTGCATCTCCGCGAGGAAGAGCACTCGAGGCTCGCGAGCGTAGATAGCCACGGCCTTTCTCAGCTTCGTCTTCTTTCTTTTTTTCTTCTGCGTCGCCGAGCGCTCGTAAAAAGCTACGTCGATCGGCGCCTTTCGAATTATAATTAGCCAGCGGCGTGCATGAATGAAACGACATGCTTCGGTCTGCTCGGCGGGTTGCGCAACGAACAGCCAACATCCACGAATGATTTACTGTCGAGATCGCGAGGAGATCGCGAGGAGATTATCGCAGCCGCTCCGAGACTGCTCGGCGGGGAAGGGCGGGGTCCGTAAGCGCCGATTTTTCACGCCACTTAGAGCAATTATTCGGTATTCTTGGAAGTTTCTTGCCACTTCTCGCGCCGCCGTAGTCGATATGCTGCGCAAGATGACTGTTTTAGAATACTTCAGATCGTTGCTTTCTTATCGATGATCCGCGTTCACGCAACCATTATCTTATATTTGCGATGTTACGCCTACGCCAAGATTCTACGTGGTCCATCCCAAAAGTATTCGAATGAACTCGTACAAAATACCGATACCTAGTCCCAACAAATTACGCGTGTATTATGGGCCACATAAACACGTCTTTTTTATATCCCATCGCCATCAGCTCGGGCGCTATCGGTTTGCCGCGTGCCCGACTCCATCCGGCGCGGTTTTACGCTCGCGCGCGTTTCACGCGCTATGAATTATGTTTATTCGTACGCATCGACGTAACGATCGTTCATTGACGGCGGCTCGAGCACACGATACCAGTCTAGAGAGAGAGGAAGAGAGATTCTACGTCGATTATCGACTTTTACCGCGCGCCCGTAATGAAGCCATTGTTCCCTCTGATAAATGATTCGCGTCGTTGGCTGTCGCCGTTTTTCACTCTCCTCTCTCGGCCATCTCGCGCGGATGAATCGAACGCCAGCTCCGGCAGCTTTCCATTACGTTATCGCCGTCGCAATGGAAACGGTTCATTATGGAAATCGCGATTACGGGACGTGCGTCCGTGGAAGTCTTTATTGCCACCGAGAATCGACGCTTTCGCCGGCGCGCTCTGATGTTCGTGACGAAACGCGGTGCAATTAACTCCACCGGATAAACGTATCGAGTAAATGTTACCGCTGAATATTTATGAATATCGTTTTCGAACCGGAGATCGTCGTCCTTTGGCAATTTGTATCGATCAGCGAACGGTGATGCGGGCGTTCGGTGCACTAGAAACACGGAAGGGCAGTCGTTTATTCTATTTTAACGGATATTAACCCTTTGCACTCGGATAACCCCTCTGAGGGGACGTTGGAAGTCCAGGGAACTTTGATACAGATCAGATAAGATAAATTCTCTCGAACATAACATTTTCAAAGGCGTACACAAGTAAATAAAAGTAGCAGTACAATAAATTACATGCTTTTTATGCTACATTATGTAATACATGATTCCTCTTAGCACATTTTGCAATAAAATGGCTTCAAGTGCTACGGGTCAGTCTTGTTGTATCTTGTTGATTTCTTTTCGCTGTTACACCAACTATCGAAAAGTACGACTGAAAACGTTTGGTAAACGCTGATCTAGGCATGCAGCGCCCAGAGATCGCAAAGAACGTTGATTAAACGATGCCCTTTCGATCCGACGCAGGGACACTTGGTGTTCCTAGTTGGGATTTGTCGGGTGGATTGACAAATCGAGGCCAACAACACTGGCTCGCCACAAGAGTCTTTGCTTTCGTGGCGGAGGCGACGGTGTGGAAAGAAGCGGGAACGGCACCACGGAGATGGCGAACAGAGAGGGCGACGGGCAGTTGACGCGGGAAAAAGAGGCGTTGAAAACGGCAGTCGTTAGTGGAGCGGTTCGTAATTAATTCGGACTAACGAGCGGCGAAACCTAAGCCAAATTCTTTAGAGTTTTCCGTCTCTCCTTTGGTCTGCTTTGAGCATTTATCTCTCTAAAAATTGCCAACGAAAGTGCGCAAGATTTTTCCTTTTTTGTCCCTAAGTCGTAGTAGGTGTCCGATGATACGCACTTCTTAAGATTCTTGGGCGTTGTTGAAAGACTCCATAGGTCAGAAATTTCAAAAACGAAACATTCGAGGCTGTATCGCTTAAATTTTATTTTATCTTTTGGAGCACATATCTTTGTCGACAAATATTCTTTATACTCTTAAACATATAGTAGCTCTCAGTAGAAAGTATACTCCAGTTACATCGAATCGTACAAGATAATGTTTTTCTTAGACTCGTCCTTGGACCACCTAATTAAAAGTTCTAGTGGTGCCACAATGGTTGCGTTTGAAACTGCGTGATAATCGTGTGACAGTAGAGAGAACTAGAAACGATCGTGGGTGGATGCAACACGCGCTAGTAATTATCGATCGTTTGTCTCTTTAATAACTATTAGAACCTATCGCAATCATTTTCCCGTTCTAACCGAGCGCCGTCGCCTCTGCGTAACGAGCGTCGTGCGTGCGAATTAATTTGCAACCGCTCTCGCACCACCGTGACATAAATTTCCCACTCCGTAATTGTTACCCGTCGCTCCGACGTGTTACATGCGATTACTTACACGCGTCTGAATTTGTAATACGGTTGTAAGCTTTGATTTGTATCTCTCTTCATCGGGTTCTCTTCGGGCGCACCATTGAGGCGCACCGTTAACACCTCGATCCTCAATTTTTCGGTCCAGTGCAAAATGATACCGATACAAATACGATGATTACTTTACATTTTAACAAACAATTTATCCTCGAAACAATGAAAAAGGAAACATAAAAGATGTCATAGAAGTTGTGGAAGCATTTACTTTCAGATGAAGAACCTTATCGATTCCCAAAGTCACGTTTACACACTGCAACAATCTTCGTCCAAGTTGAAGATCGTCACGTCGGGCAAATCGAAGAACATTTTCGGTTGTCAGATCGAATGCAAGATAGGATATGTTTTGGCAGAAGGTGTCTCATTAGCATCGTGGCACCGAACTTGATCGCGTGTTCACGGTTGTTAACCCATCCTGAACGCTGGTAAAATGTTGACGGTGGGCTTGTCGAAAGAGAGAGCAAGTTCGTGGCAGCGAGAAATCGATCATCGGTTGACAGGCCATCGATTCGTTAGGTGACGTTAGAATTCGAAAAGCGAACGACAATATTAATAGTACTGTTGCTTGTTGGAAGCACTTCAGAAGGAACCAGGAACTTGCTAGCTTGCGTGCGATGTACCTATTAAATAAATAACATCGCTTATAGTATTTTGAATGAATGCGCAGAAATTTACTTCCAACAAACAATATTGTCATTGTATCAGAAATCGCAGAGTCGAAGCGAACGGAACGAGTTTGTGGTGACTGTATGCGAGTCCCCTTCTTTTCTCGGGCGCGCGAACAGTCTGAGGAAAAAGAAGATCAATTGCTCGAAGGTGAGCCCGAAGGTTACGCCTTTCGTTTTTCGCCATAGAGGGACAGATCGTCTTGTCTATTTAAGGTGGAAAATTCACTTGATCGTTACCTATCGGCACGGCGCGCGCGCCATGTGCGTCGTGGCTCGATCCTAGATCCCGCGGATCGAGGCGTGTGCGTGCCGCATGGAAGCCGTCGTTGCGCAACGAGAACTCCGTCCGCGTCGAGCTTTAAGATCGTAACAGTTACATTTAACGATGGCCGCCGGAGACAGCCTACTCGTTATATTCTGGGCCCGTTCGCCGCGAACGGAGTCCCGATCTCCGGCTGATTAATTATTATCATCTCTTTACACGCGTACTACACGCGCGCGTTACATACAGACGCCTCGATCCTACTGGAAATTCTTCTTTCGGACAGACTTGGCGCTTCTCCGTTAACGAACCATGGGAAGAGTAGTCGTAACAGTGGTTTTTCGTCTCTTTCATTTGGAAGATTTATAGAATTCCACTCGCAAAAAAGTACAGCTCCCCTTGAACCATTCACCTACTCGTTCCAGCTCTATCGAATACCCCGTACGTTATATTCGAGCCTGTAAATCAAAAATAGTTGATTTTTCGCCCGAAAAAGCATACCACCACCTTAACAGAATTTAGAAGCAGTTGTCGAGCCGAACGATGCGTTTGATCGTCGACGAACAGGTGAATCTCGGCTGGAAATAGTGCGAACGATATTAGAACGCCTCCTAGCAGTATTTAAGCGGGTGTTCGATTTCGCCAGCTCTCGTACACGCTGTCTAATAAATATAATTACCGCGGTTGCGCAAGCGGCACCGGATCGCCAGGTATTTACACCTATTTCTTGCTCGGTGAAGCCTAAGGCTGCGCTTATGACCTAATCCCGGTTGTTTGCGATCCGAGTGGACGTTGATGCGTTCGTGTCGCCTCCGGAAACTAATAAAACGCTCGCGTCCTTCGAATTATCCGTGAGAAACGGTGATTTTCATGTACCGAGGACATGTCGCAGCAGCGTGCTTCGTTTTGCTTCGCTGGAACCGTTCGGAAGTGTACGCGCTGATCGAGACTGACGAGGAACCTTGTGTTTATGGAAAATTAAGTAAACATCGGCTTGGTTGTCAGCTTGAAATTATGATAAATGAATGATCGATGGTTAGAACACTGGAAAGTAATATGGGAACATGGGTAGGGCTCGTAGATCAATTTGAAGTAAATATCTGTTCGGCAAAATTATAGACGCGAATGCAATGTAACCGAAGGTTAAATGGAACTTGGTTCTGTCATAAGTATTTTATTCTTTCATTCTTCAAAGATCAAAGATTATCGGTTGCTTCTAGAAGAAAGAAGTTTAAGATAGAAATTATCAATGCATATCTATGACTGTTTCACACATTATTACATATTAGAATAGTATGAAATTTGGTTTTTAACATAAATATGTCCCCCAATGTCTAAAGATTCGTATAAGCTCAAGTATCATTATACTAAATTACATGCTTTATACTGTTTGCATATTCTGTAACGAAATAGTTCCGAGTGCAAAGGGTTAAAGGAGAATTTTTTCACGATCAATCGTAAATCTTTCTTTCCACCTATTGCCAAAATGTCTCACTTAATCGAAAACGATTAAAATAGTTTGTCACATCAGGGGAGGATCAATCGGCGAGGGTGTAAAGGGTTAATACAACGTTCGTCTCGACAAACTCAATTTAACAAAGGAGCTCAAACGCGCCGGCTGTGTTCGCGACAGTCGTCGAAAGAAACGGAGATTCTTTGAACTCGGGGACGACGTTTCTTCCGTCTGTCCGGCGGTGATCTTGACGTGTCTTTTGTCCGTGATCGTTTCTTTCGCGTGGAAATTATTTGTTCCCCGGGTCGATCGGGTAACAGCGACTTAAATCGACGACAAGACGAAGAACGATACCCCCGGTGGTACGCGATTCCCTTTACAAAGGCTGGCAGCAATGTAGCCGAGCTCACCGGACAGCCGTTTCGTTTGTGACGGGCGGATCAGCCTGTTTTTCTAACGTAATTGAATTTCGCCTTGCGAGCCGCCGTTCCCCTTGTAATTGACCCCCGTCTCTGTCGTCGTTCCGCGATGTACTCGGGGCATACGTGAAGGAATCGCCGGCGGTGAAAAACTTGTTTGCCAAACTTTCCTCCAAAAGTTTACTTTTAACCATCGCCGAAGCGGATCCGCTCGATCGGAGCAAGAAACGGTTCTTTAAGGGGACTACTAGCTGGGAGGTCTAAATTCGTTTGCTGCTCGATAAAAAATGAGAGGCAAAGTACAGAGGTCCTCGCGTGTTAGCGATTGCATCTCCGATTCGTATCGAACGCGTAGGAAATTTTTCTAGCGAGTAATTTTATGAATTATTTAAACAACGTAGAGACCTGATCAAACCGGAAGCTTTCACGGTTGAATGGTGGGATGATTGATGAAACGAGGGTATTCACGCTGTGAAAATTATGTTTCTTTCGCGGTCGCCAGTCTGAATTCCACGGTGCGATATTGCACGCACAGCAATCTCGCACGTGCCTACTTCCCGCGCGTCGGATGAACTCGAATCTTCGCGATAATCCTCTTACGTGCTCGCGTATCGATCAGTGCGTCGGCGAGCGAAAACCCCTCCGGGTCGGTAAATCAATTTCGTCCTTCTAAGTAAATAAAGCAAGCAATAGTTTGCAAGGTTGCCTCACAGAGGCGGGATTAGGCTAGATGAGAGGGAACTGCAAGGTCGATAGAAACGCGAATCAATTTATCGCGATCGTCCTTGATTGGAAATTATACCGATTTCTTGACTTATTAGCTCGAAATTTACTTCCACTTATTTTATCGCTTCCCTAGCAGAACTTTTTGTGAAGTAAACAAAGTCTGTCTTCTTGTAGATTTCACATATCGATACGAAACTTATGTGAATTTATCGTTGCTCTGATGTATCGGCGAGCCGTCTGTCGCTCGAGTGAAATTGTGCTTCGTCTCTGGGCCGCGGGATATCGACGCCTCGATCGATAAATCGGTCGGATAAAAACGTTGCCGATATTTCGAGTACGCTGGCCGATAAATCGGATCCGACACGGGACATTACGCGGACGTTGCACGCGGAACGTAACGTAGCACCTACTTAAGAGCGAGTATTCTTTCTGCAAACAATCATCCCGTTGGACGTATCCACGGAAGAAGGACAGAGGGAGACGCGCGCGAGCAAGCATCCGCCAACCTTCATCATCCGTTGCAAGATTACAGAGTTGGGATGCCGATACGATGGAAAAAAAAGACGACTGGGCTGGCCTACCCTACCGGATCGGTATCTTATCTGATCTCACACTTGCAGAATGCGAATCACTTTATGATACGGCCGCGTTACATCAAAGCCCCACGGACCTGATACACATTGCAGAAGATTCGCCCCCTTCATGGCCGCGTGGTTCTTCTGCGATGCTCTCAACCGATCTGGAATTAATCTGGAACCGCGGCTGCTTTGACAATCTTTCTGCTCGTCTGAATTTTAGCAGCTTCTTTGAACATTGTTTGAAATGTAAATACAGTCGCGAATCAATCAAATTTAATTCATACGAATTATACTTTTTGCCTCAATTACTTATATTCAAGGTTTGAACAAACATTCTTGGACCTCCACTTATGTATAGTGAAATATTTATTGGTGGACCTGCGTGTGAATTCATTTAGCCAGTTAACGCGCGCTGCTCTGCATACTCTAGACGCGTAATTTTCCATTTGCTTCGTCGTAATTTTCCTGACGCAACTATCCGACTAATTGCCATTTTCTTTCTGTTGCAGGTGAGCATCGAACTTTCATCCGCACATCTAGCCAGCTTCCCGAGAAACCGTGAGTGATTCACGCGACGGGATACGTGTCTTCTCGCGCGCGTCCAGTTTTCGAGAAATCGCTCGACGCCCTTGTTTTCTATCACAGGAACCTTGGTCGGACTTGTTTGCGACCAGCTGGCTCAAATGTGACGCAATTCCCACCACCTCTTGGCAATTATTACGAGTGGTTCTTCGTTCGAGTCTACGGTATCTCGAATATTTGTCGCGAGCGTTGCGTACGTACACGCATTCTCAAGATTCTCGAAGCCAGATTAAGACTCGTAAAAAAAAAGAAAGAACACCGAACGCAAGGCTTTGGACGACGTTTGGAGAACGTCTCCTAAATTCGTAGAATTCGATTTAGATGTAGAATGAAAAAATTCAGGAAACTTTTCCACGTTCCTCTCGTGGGTAATATAAATATGAACGTAAAACTTTAGTGCAATTCCTCGATTCGTGGGATTTTAATTTATTTAAATTTTTCAGGAATTTTATATTTTTCACGTGGCTCGAGACCTATTCGTTGCACGTGTTATTCACAGGCATCGAAGTCCAAACGCTGCTTAAAATACTGGCACTTAATTGCGCGGTTTAAAGGGCCACAGTCATTTTTTAACGTCCCCCCATAAACCTGTCCTCCTGTTCCCGTCATCTCCACGGTTGCATAATCCTCGTCCCGTCTGAGTTTATTCTCACTTATCTTCCCGAACGTTCCTCGTCCCCCTGGTTCGGTAGCAGCCGCTGATTGCGATTTATAATGTCACCCGGCGCCTCTGGTAGCCCATTGTCGGACCGATCGGTTTCGCTTTCGTTCCAGCGAGACGTAAATCTCTCTGGCCTCTGCTGTTTTTCAGCGGGATTTCGACTGTTTTCGACCCGACGTAAAAGTAACGAAATCGGCAAATATTCGTACAGACACGAATCAACTTCGATATGGTCGCAGTTTCGCTTAGGAACGATAGACATCTTACTGTTTGAAACAAACAACATCTACAGGGTGTTCGGTAACTGGTGGTACAAGCGAAAAGTGGGTGATTCTACATGAAAAAATAAATTGAAAATGTAGAATAAAAATTTTTCATGCGAGGCATTGCACTTGATCGTGTCCCGTTATAACGAATCTCACTGTAGATCGCTGTCTTCGGAGTTATTGTGGCAGAAAGACGTAAATTTCAGCAACGGAAGAGATTGTTTACGTGCACGGGGGAATCCGGGGAACGCAGAAATGACAAAAGACAAGGGCGAAACCCGAAGGGATACGGAGTATAAAGAGAGGATAAAGAGAATCGTAACAAGGGAGAAGGACGGACGGGGAGAAAAAGAGAGCGACAGAGTGCGGTCGTGAGGGACGAGGAGGGGGAAGGGGAATAAATTAAAGAACGGGTTCTCCCTCACCGCAGGACCTCATTACGTCCGACTTCATTTGTTTCCATTTTAATCGGGCCCCGTCCGACGGCGGCGAACCAGAATCCAGTACCAGAAACCAGAACCGCAACGGGGACGCCTGGCACCACCGAATGCTTCGGCTGGATTCCCCTCGCGGACGAACGTGGAGGATTCCTCTGTGTGCCACGACGTATGCTCCCTGGGGACTTGGGCGGTGGGATTCGCTGATTTGCGATCTGTAAACACTTGCCATTTTCAGCCCTCTGGTCTTCTCGTCGGGGACGAAATAAGACACGCTCGGAGATTAACCCTTTGCGCGCAAAAGGTGATTGTCGGTCACAATTTAACGTGATGTTATGACTCGGCGAGCTAAAAGTGACCTGACTTTCAAATCTTAAATTGGAGATCTCATCTTCGAAGTCAATCTAAGCTTAGCATTCGTGGCAATAGAATAGAAAAAAAAGGCCTCGAGTGCAAAGGGTTAAAGGCTTTGGTCGCTGTAAGGTGATACTACAAAGTTAACTTATTTATCTAGTATACCTGAAGCTAGGCAGATACGGATTCATATATACTCGTACTTAATCTAGCAAGCCACCGTTCTCCGAACATTTAAACAGAAAGATTGGGAGGATGCGTTACCGCTCTGCAAGCGCCATTTTTACGGCCATTCAGCGGTCGTTCCACGAACGCAGTCGCTCGAGCACGCTCTAAAAGTAACCCTTAACAGTGTCGATAAACTTTTCCCGCGTGGCACGGGACACGGGAACACCGTTCGCGAGAAGGAGCAAGAGGGAAGCGAGGCAGGACGACGGGATAACGAGTCACGGAGGAGCAAAAGATGAGAAGAGGAGGAGGTGGCGGAGGCAAGACAATGGGCAGAGGCAAAGGTGGAAGCCGCCTTTATTACAGAGCACGAGCCCGATGGACAGTCAAACGGACACCTTTCGCTTCTCCTTTATCGACCCGTTCCGTTTTATTACCATGGTGAAATCGCGGGCCAAATCAAAGCGAAGTTCGCGGATTCTCGAACCCGTAAATCGCAAACACGATAAATTAGACCAGTCTTCGTGGCTTCTTGGTGCTTTCGTAATGCTCCGTGCTTGACCCATTTCCTTAGGAGCGTTTCCTGGTTCAAACTTTCGATTGCCAACCCAACGCAAGTTTAATTTTCTGTGAAACAGACGCGTTGTTTGCATTTTCGATTTACTTTGCCCTTCCAATCTAGATCTTTGATCGACACCGTTTGAAACAAAGGGTGCGCGTTGTCGCGCACATCATCGTTTTTCTGGCTAATCCCCGCCAGTCGTCGACTACACGGTCGCGGATTTGTTCGGCAAACGAGCGTCGTTGCCAGCCGTAAAGTCGATTAATTCGACTCACGTACAGCTTCTCCGTACCGATTTCCAGGTACGAGAGTCGCGCAATCGAGCGAACGGAGGTGCACTTTCGTTGCACGGAATTAATCGCTGATTAAGGTAAGCAAGGTCAATCTCCAGATGACTCAGCCGTGAGTAAGGCATCCTCCGAACCGCCGACGGCTCCGGGACACGCGAAGACGTACGAGCTGGGAAAGAAAAACGGGACCGAATTTATCTTCTTGATCGATCACGACCGAAGAGAGGGACTCGAATCCCTCTGGCGCTTATCGAGCCAATCTTTCCTCTCGTACACGTGAATTCCGAACGCGACAAATTTTTACGGTATGGGTGATCGAGACACCTGGAGGACGGTATTCCCCAAACTCTGAAAACATTGCTTCTTGCTCGAGGAAGATCTATTTCAAGTAGGACGGAGGAAGACGTTTCAACAGATATAGGAATTATCGTTTCGTGGTTAGTTGGGTGCGTAGCTATAGATGTTTTCATCAACGTTGCCAGACGCTTTATTACTATTTAATTGAAAGATTCCGGAGAACTTTTCTTTAGCTTCTCTTGCCCAATATCGCCCTGCCTACGAATAAGAACATACATCTGTGCTCTTCTAAATGTTTCTATAGCTTTCCACAGCGAATAATAATCTCACGCGTGGGACGAGATTGCGTCTATGTACTCCCGTCATTATTCATTTTCTACACTACAAAATAATTTGTTTCTCCGTTACCTTCTATTTTGAATATTTAGCTACTTATCGTTTTCCCAGTCACCAGCAACCATTTTCTCATCGTTTTCCGCATGACTGAAACAGCCAAACTTTCCGCTGGGAGATCACTCGATCGATTCTAGACACGTCTTATCCGCGGAACAGCATCGTCGATCGATCGACCAGTTTTTCCAGGGTATAATCGACTTATCAAACTTCGTCACGTCATAAGCCGTGATCGGCTTGTTACGCTCCCGACGGGCATTGTTTCCAGTCGAACGTCGCGAGAGAGGAAAAAGTCTTCGGTCTGCTCGAGAATCGATCCGCCGCGGTTCGCTTCGCCGTAAGCGGCAGGTGTTCGCGTAGTTAGGCGCGCGAAAGCGGCTTCTAGGAAAGTTTTGTCATCGAGCACGAGCCTTTTCGTTTTTCCAGCTGATTTCCCAACCATGCCAAGATGAAACGAAGTCGGATGAATCGGTGGTAGATGAATGAAGGGAGGGCTAAGTTAACCCTTTGTACTCTACGCCACCTGGTTGCATAATGTGCGAATAGGAATCATTACATTACATAGTCTAACTTTGAAAACGTGTCTTTTTTGGTACTATTAGACTCGATTATAAATTCTTATAACTTTCTTGAAGCGTTCACACCACTGCAAACATAAAGGATCTTTCAAAAGAATCTTATCAGGTTCTTTTACGCGAGCTTCCTCGTATCTTCGGTGTCTTCTTCCCCCTGAAAAATGGCCGTAACCTGTCGAGAACTCCGTAGCTTGAGATTCTGTTCGATGGCAACCTGTGCTCTTGTAAACGGTTGGTATTAATTCTCCGGTGCGGTGCAATGATTTATTCTCGAATTAAGGCGACGGTCGGATAGCGAGTAAGTGAAGCGCCGCGACGGAGGCGAGAGCTGTACGCTCCAAGGAGAATCGAAGCGTGTATCAGCGCGAAAACGCGTGTCGGAGCGCGAGAAGGCTGCCGGATCGCGGCGCGGTCGAAGTCGTCCGTCCGTTATCGGGCGAAAAGTCAAAAGGGCCAGGAGAGCTCTGCGAGATTTATCGCGGAACGGTCACGTGGCCAGCGGACCGTGGACCAGCGCCGAGAGTGTAGGTACCTGACCGTAAACACGTGTTCGGCCGGTGTAACCGACACCCATAAAACTGGAGCACTTGATTTTACTGCCTGTCGCGAGCCACGCCGGCCGCCTTCGATAAAATAACGTCCCGCGAGTGGAGAGGCCGCGCGTCGAGAACGTGTGCGCCACACGAGCTCACCAATCGGTCCCCTTTCCAGCCTTTTATTATATATCGATACTTCGAGACATGAGCGACGGTCTTCCTCTTCTCCTCTGCCCGGTCGCAATAAAACTCGCGATATTTACTGCGCAACCCTCCGGATAGGGATCTTCTTCGAAGACGAGGGAATTTATTGGGTTTTATCGGTGATTACCGTTGGGCCACGAAGAAAAGGAAGCATGGATTTTGTCGGATTTCGAGGAAGTCTTGAGCACTTGGAAAGTGGTGAAATTGCAGCGAAGGGGATCGTGGATTGGGAGAGCATAGTTTCTAGTCTTACACCAAAACCTACCCTCGGTTCACAAGGAAGACGACGCCTCGAGTCGATTTCAAATACTGCACCCAGAACCAAGCACAACCACGTAATTCGCAGAGGATAGCGAATATGGAGTCAGGCGCACCTACTGCTTACCTGTTTAAACCCTCGCTCTCCAAGCAACAAATGCATTTCCCGCATTCCTATCTCGTCTCAAGTGGCTTCGAATGTTTAGTTTTGGACGCAACGTCGTCCCGTTTTCCACGCTCGGCGATTACATAACCACGGCTCGCCTTCGCCGTGCAAACGCGGGACGAATCCGTTCGTTTCGAAACGAGGAAGGCGAGAAAGACCGATGCCCGAAAGCGCGGAGGACCCGCATATCTCCGACCGAAGAGGAGAAGCGTTCGGCGCACCACGTCATCGACTAGTTATACCGGGGCCCGATTTTTTCCACGGCGCCTTTCCTCCTCCGCGGATCTCGATCCTCGCCCACGGTCGCTAATCGGCAGTTCTAGAGGCTGTCCGATCCTATCCGATCCGGTGGACTACGTCATACAGGTGAATGCGTCGGCGTGCACAGGCTCTCGCAGTCAACAACGTGGCCGCGGTTTGCCGCCTTATAAACAGGTATCCTTGCGTCGAACCACCGCGGGAAAATATCGCTGTCTAACGGGTGACTCGTTCACGGCTTGATTAGGTATCGCGAACGCGTCACGCGTGAAAACGCGATTGATCCTCGAAGATCCCGATCCAAGGCGGTCTTGCATCGAACTTCACAAGAACAAAATAATACTTAACCCTACTTGAGACTAAAGAACTCAAGGTACCTAACATTGAGAAAAGATTCGAGTAACCCCTAGAACTCCAGGTTACATCCAGAGAGCAACCATCGACTCTATATGGCCTTTAACCCAAACAAGGAAGAGCGAAGTTTGTTGATCGCGAGGGCAATAAATATTATGGCGTTTCGTCCTAGATCCACTGCAGGCTAGATGAGGCTTTTCTAACGCCTATTCTACCTTATTCGCGCCTACTAGTTGGAAAGTATCTCCTATAAGAGGAGCTCAGCAGCGGGAAAGGCCCACCATCTAGTGGCTGAATTTCAGATACTTGCTCGCCGATGACTTTCAACGCAATGGAAAATGAAGTTTGTTGGTTCGCGAGACTAATACGAGTTATGGCGTTGAGTCCTAGATCCGCTAGAGGCTGGAACAGCTAGCCTTGTAAGAAGAGACTTTAGACCAAACTCATCAACGAGAAAGATAAGCAGCAGAATTGCTAATGGATGTTTGAACTCTACATGGCATTTATTTTACTCTATCTAGAGTATGCATCTACGATGCACCCCGATATAGAAATCAGGCTGATTTGCTCGAAAACTGGGGGTTCAGTGTACCCAGGAAGCCTCGTCCTGTTTGTAAATAAAATAAATTAACCCTACAGTGCGTAATTTTTCAAATCGGAGCAAGCACGAATAACACTCTACCAAAATATTCTGATGCCAACTGTCAGTTTCGGCGCAAAAATAATTATCATCAATGGAGCTCTGACCTTTTTATAACGTAGATGTTTTACTTCTATTAGGAACAGCCTATAAGCTATTGTCTATGCTGTTGTATTATGAAATATCAAAGAAAAATGTGTTTGATGCATATGTGCATCAATACGCACTGTAGGGTTAAGCAGTCTGTGATCCACCAAGGTAAATCATATAAAACCCAAGACGTTTCATTCTTCAGGACCTCTATGTAGTGATCTTCGGCTGGGTTAGCGTTTCTGGTCGCGTAGATCGCGGACATCCGTTAGACGCGGATCTGCGGAGGCAGCGCGGAGGCAGCTCGCGAGTCGCGTGGGTCGAGCTAGAGGTTGCCCTTCCCAACCTCTGAGGAATCGAGCGTCGCGGTCCCCCTCGGGAGGTGCCACGCGATCCTAGTCGATCGACAGTCCTCGGCTGCCGTTCCTCCGTCCGTCGGAAAGAGACAGGTTCGTCGCTAGCGACGAGCAAGCGCGTCCGTCGCGTTCCACGAGCGGTTCGGCCAACGTCGCGACGATTTTTCTCGATCGCTGCGAAAATCCCGCTGCGGAGTAAACGGGGGCGTCCTGTCAAACGTCGCGACGAGGAAGGGGGGCGAGAAGAAAGGTAGAGAGAGAAGAATAAGCCGTGGTTCGCGAAGGATCATCCAATCGAAGGATCGGACAACGCGATCTGGGAGGGGGACCGTCGGACTACCTACACCCAACCTACTGGCAATTGCTTCAAGGTGACACAAGGTACCCTACTCGCTAGCCACCGTCCTCCGTAAACGCACCTTTCGATCCTCGACCGGCTCGACCTGACGTTTTTTCATCCTGCCTCGTGTCCTTTTTTTCCAATTTCGCGTCGCGCGTTGGCGGTTCCGTCCTGGCAGCTTGATCTATCGCTGGTGGTTCTTGACCCCTTTGGCCTGGACGCTCGTCGAACTCGATTAACGAGGCCAGGAGGATCTGCACGCGAGTTCTCTTCACGAACTTCTCTGCACAAACTTCATCTAGCGAAGAACGACGTTGTATTTCGCATTTTTTTTTTAATACTTACAGTCAGTTCCATAAATATTCGTAGCCTCTGTGTTTAATGAAGGAATTTGTATAAATTAAATGATAGGTTTGATGTTTCCAAATAAATGTACATATTTCTAATGAACATTTATTTGGAGACATCGGACCTATTATTTAATTTAGACAAACTTCTTTAATAGACATGGAGGGTACGAAAATTAATGAGTGACTGTATGTGCGAATAATTAGAACACGCTTATCCAAGAATAATTTCATTTTTCTTGTACGCGTTGCTAGGTTTCGGTCGATGCTCGCGAATATTGTTTCCGAACGACGTCACCAGTCTGTCGTAAATCGAAATCCGCGAATTTCTGATATCAGAGAAACCTTGATACGAGCAATCTTTGTCGTGGAAGTCTTCGGTTTCCTGCTTATCGAGCCATGCAACTGGATCGACCACCTGCCCACGTGCTGTCTCAAGGACTCGAAGTCTTTCCTCCTAGCAGTCGCGTCAGCTAGTCGTTCTCGATATTCTGTAACTCTGTCGAAACTGTAATAGTCGCGGATAGGTCCCGCACGATTGGGAATTCCGTGCTAAAACGAACTCCTAAAGAGCCGAGAGGATCGCATGTTACGCGTTAGATGTTGTTCGTGGACCGAGAATCAATCAAGACGTTGCGGTAGCTCCCATTAGGCGAGATTTCGTGGAAGATAGAGCGTTCGTGCGAGTTACATCTCAGTTTCCGAATCCCCTGCCGGAATCCACGCCCATCGCGTGCCACCGGCTCGTTAAATCATTAGCGACTTGACTGCCACGTGGCCGTGGCCCTACAATCCCAATCTCATTCACGCCGACTGCATAATTTCGTTCTGGTCAAGGGGTCCTCGATTATCCTTCTTCCTCTAAAGACCTAGCGAACCTGAATACCTACAATCCCAATCTCATTTACGGCGACTGCATAATTTCGTTCTGGTCAAGGGGTTCTCGGATATCCTTCTTCCTCTAGAGACCTAGCTACCTGGAGCTACATATCACTCATTAACCTTCTACGTCGACAAGTATCCGTAGCGTCAAACGTTTGATACGAATAACCTTTCCTATTGTCTCTCCTTCTCGTTCGTGAACATCTACGAAGAGAATAGATTCGTTTCCTAGAGAACTGCAGCTCGTAATGGCAACGGTGAGCAAGCTATTCGAGATACTTAACATGTAAATTCAGCGGTTTCGAGGTATAAATCGGACGCTGCGATAAACACGGAACGACAAGCGTTTCGTGGGACGATAAAATCCCGGTGAGCAGCGGGCCCTCTATTCTGGGAGCGAGAAAATAAAATCCCGGACATCTAAAAGGTCGCGCGTAAATAGAAAGAAGAAGCGCGACTAGTAGCGGCGCGGAAAGGTGCAAAAAGGAGAGGGGTCCTGCGTCGCGAGCACAAAGAGCACTTTGTGTGCAAATTTATTGCCACGGCCCACGACGACGCGTTTTATGCGGGAATTATTTAGACACCCGTTAGACGTTCCTCGATTAGGCAACCTGTTCGTGTAACCGAACGAGTTCCGACAGAGGATATGGTAGGGTCGTCAAGAAAATTTGTTCCACGCAAATTTACGACCTTCGCCTCCGTCCCGAACAAAAGCGTGGAATTTGCGCGCGAACTTCGACTTGGCTGCTCGTCAAAGATGGACGACTCATTCCCTCTCGCGTGAAATGCAATATTTCATTCGAAATTTCAGTTAGCACCGCGGATTCTACGAGTGCAGTTTCTTTGATACGATTCCTCTCGCGTACAAAGTGAAATATTTTATTATACTTGAAACATGATTTACGATCGAGAATCCCAAGCGTGTATTATGTATTTATAAAGTTTCTAAAATTTGTATACAGTTTTCGAGGTAATTCTAATTTATCGGTACGTTTAGTACACGTAGCACGAACGTTCTGGCTTTGAAATTTTCCTTAGATCCGTGATTGATAGACCGGATTTTATTCGTTATGACACGCGGTGTATGAATATTTCATTTTGCATATATTCTGGATGCGTTCACGCATGGGATATGTTCTTCGCGATCGCGTACGCCATAAACGCATAAAATGCGCGGTCGAGCGATCAGTTTTTCGCCAGGCAACGAGCGATGCTAATCGATATCGATTCCACGAATGCCTGCCGCCGCGTAGAAGGAAACGTGGTCGATAAAATTAGACGGAAGCGGCGCGCAGAGTGGAATTCCGTTTAAATCCAAAACCATATGTCGATAAATTGCTAATATAAAGTTCCCACAGCTGGCTGGAATAGAATTCTAATCGACTCGTTAAGTAGATACCGTCGATTTCCCGATACACGAGCTTCCCCTTAAAGGACATTTAACGCGGCGCCGAGATTAATCTCGCGGCCGCGGTGTGACGCTCGTTTCCTCTAGAGTCACTGGATATATAAAGTTCCGTCTATGATTGAGACAATGCTTCTTCTATATTTCTCGACAAAACAGCGAATCGACCTTGGGAACTACGAGACAAGTGCACATGTGCGAAGCAAAATCGAGTAGAATAATTGTTATCTTATTCATTTTAATAGGAAATGATCGTAACTAGTTCCTAGACTGCTTCTTCTAAGAACAGTTCCACGGAAGGATTAAAGTTAACAGCTGAAACTGTACCACCCTTCGGACTGAAACATTCTATGTCAAAATGGCGCCAATCCGACGGGCAAAAACGCGCGAGTTTTGGACCGCGCGTTATCGATCGCCGATCGTTTCATTCTATTCGCCGTATGAATATTGATACGGTGCAATTGAACGTAACGAATGGTGATCGTAAATCTCGCGCGAAATTAATTAAGAATGCGGCGAACAGAAACGCAGCCGCGAAATTGCGCGCATGCCAGCGGTTGACGGGGCGACCTCCGCTCATTTGCACGGGTAATTCTGCAAATCGTAATTGAATTCGTAACTGCCCTCCCCGTTCGCGCGGGGCCATTCGTCAAATAAATGAACGGGCCCGAGAAACGGTTTTTGTTCAACGCGGAACGATTTCCGTCCGTGGAAACGCAGTGGACACCGTGACCACGAGAAAAGGAAGAAATCGCTCAAGAGTTAATGGGTTGCAGTTTGTTACTATTATTCGCTGTGCGCGTAACAAAATCACGCGGGATTCGATCGGCGTTCGATAATAGACCCTCGAGTCCTATTAACACGCGCGACGAATTCTCTAATTAGAAAGCTGATTCCGAGAGAATCAATCGGAAGCTGCGATCGTTTAGGGGTGTGAAATACGCGTAGAAGGATCGATACGGTGAGACGAAGTCGAACGCGTGTTCCCTGTTGAAATTGTTAACATTGATCGTAGATTTACTTACGTTTTAGGAATTCTCTATTAAAATTTAAATCCTGACTCTCGACTGAACGTGGACAGGCTCTCGTTCCGCGAGACGAAAAACGCGGTAGGGATCGATAGAAAACTTCAGCCAGCTCGTGTATCGATTTCCGATGGATCCAGCGGGAACGTCGGAATCTGGGGAGAACGACAAATTCGCGGACGGGCCATTAATTCCGTCAAGAGGCTTCAATTATGCGACCGCGAGGGTAGAACCGAGGCCCGCTGTCACATCAGGAGGCTGCGCATAAAGCAATTCGCAGCGGCAGACAGTCGCTGTCAGGCATCGGCCGTGGCCAGAAGTTTCATTTGCATCGTCCGAATTTTAATGGGGCCCGACTTATTGTGCCTTCGTTGGTAATTCCTGTCGGATTTAAAGGAAGCCCCATCGCGGAACGACGGGCCCCATTCGCTGGCCGCGGTCAGAAACATCGGTCTGCCACGAGATAAAGTCAATCTTTCTGGCACCGTTGGATGCTCTCGCGCCTGCTCCCGAGCGATCCACGTCCGATTTGATCTCGAAATAAGGCAAAATCGAGTGAGAACCTCTTATCCAACGCTTGAAAATTATTCGCCATCCGCACTCCTCGGGCCACGTTTCTTTTCTTCGTTCACACTCTTCATCCGTTGGGTCGTGGCAGTGCTGTACAAACGTTATTTCGACTAGCAAACAAATCGATTTCTATTTTTTTATTTTATTGTTATCGATATTAAGGGTAGCCCTCCGATACGATGAACCTTGTATATTTGTGGAATTCCAATATTTCCAAGTGTAGATTCAACGTGTAAGATATCAGAGTAAATAGATATAGTTGACGATAGAAATTTGAAACACTGAGAGACTAAGAACCGTGCTTTTTCGCAAAACAGTGCCACGGGTCTGAAAAATGAGAAAGCTTCTAAACCGTGCCTGAACTTAAAAGGGTTAAGAACCACTGCTGTACACGATGTATCCAATACGCCGTAAATTCACCGGAGTAACGAGGCAACTGTCGAAAGTGACTCGAAATAAACGACAGGATCTCTGGTACGTTCCGTCTCTGCCTCTCTCTCGCGAGCCGGCGTGTTCCTCTCCATTTCTTCCAGAGCTCCGCTCTTTCCGTTCCGCTGCCTCGAAGGCTCGCACGACGCGCGGCGCGAATCGTAAATCAAAAAGCGCGACTCTACTCGAAATCTCGCGCCGAAAACGAGAGGAAAAAGAACGAAGGAGCGAGTGAACGCACAAAGAAAGTTCCCCGATTGATAGACTCCAAAAAATATGCACTTTTGCGCGGAGGATATTTAACAAAAATTGTTTTCGAGATGTATTCCTTCCTTTCTTTGCACTCGTGGATCAATTTTTTATTGAATGTTACCTATCTCTAGCAGACGGTAAATAGTCTTCTACGCACGACGCGACGCTTAGGCTAACGATGGCGACGACTGAATGTTAACCCTTTCAGACTTGATTTATTTATTTTTCTCGTACTAATGTAATTTAATTTTTAGGGTTAACTTGGACTAACATTAGTATAGAAACGATACCCCAAAAAATTCTAATAATGTAGTGTTCGCTCTAAACGATAATGTCGGTAATTCTTAAATTTTTTGTCCTCGATGGTGGACGCCAGGTCTGAAAGGGTTAGCGATGCGAAATTGCATTCCCTACGTTGTCGATATGAAAATCGTATAAATTTTGTTATGTCGAGTCGCGATACTCGAACGCTTGGCATTCTCGAGTCTCTTTTTTTTACGTCGATGAATAAACGATTGCTCGCACGTCTCGCGCGACGCGACTCGTAAGTCAAGGAGCGGGACTCTCCTCGAAAAGTGGCGTCGAAAACGAGAGGAAAAAGAAGGAAGAGTCGACAGGGGTAGGGGGTGGGGGGATAAGAGTAAAGGGACGCTGAATCGGAGACGGAAGTGTCGCTGCCGCGGGATAAATCATGGTCGGTGTAAATTAAACTGACTGCCCGCCTTCGCAAACCCTCCGTCCGTCTCTCTCTCCCTTTCTCGGGCCAGCTTCTTTTTACCGTGACTTATCGAGCTGGCCGGCTTCTCGGAAGCGTCCGCGATGATAAATAAAGCCGACCCGGACAAATTGTATCGGGTAATAAAGCAAAGAGCGGCCGACAGTGGTACAACTTCGCGGATCAACGCCGCGTGCACCGTGGATGCTGCTGGGGAAATAACGAGGCGACTTAATTCAATTAGTGTACGGCGAGATAAAGATAAGAAGGGGGAAGAAAGGTTCGGTGTGTGTTAATGGGCCTGTGGGGACTTTACAGTTAGGGGAGCGGTACCCGAAGAATGATGCAGCCTGATTTCGCCCGTTTTTCAAAGAAGGGCTTGCCGACGAAAAACAGAACTGCATCGCACATCTCGATTCATCTTCTTTGGTACAAAATTCATAGAGCCTTCTACTGTACGATTCGTGTATAGTTTTCAGACACGAAGAAGTAGCCCTTTTCCCATTCCGCGGTCATATCGTTCAGGAGAAATACTCCACTTTTCGTCAAAATGGCGCCGAGTCATCTCCATCATCTTTCCAAATTCTCGCGATCCTAGACTAGCCCATTGCCCGTGGACCACTCGTCCACTTGCCTCTCGTCGATCTTGCAAACTGTTGGAGGGTTTCGCGAATAAATAATAGACGCAATCGCCTCGAAAATTTTGCATAAATAGAGAAACTTGCCTAATAGAGAACGAGAGCAACAATCCGCGCACAAAGTACATCGTGAGTCTGCTGCCTCCCTGTTCGTTTCTGTTTCATCTCCCCCTTCGAGTCCGTCGATCTTTTTGTTGAATCTCCACGCTGGACGACGGAGAAATTTGCAATCGATATTCGTCGTTTCTGATAGGAATTGCGATTTTCTTTCTGCTCCGAAGTTCGAGAAAGCTCGACAAGCGGAGAGGCTGCTACTCTAGTAACGGGCCAGGATCGGTTATCCTGATTACGATAGAAATTGTCATCCTTGATTGAAATATGCGTATATTTATTACTTCAGACGCAGCACCAGCATCGAAACATCGCGAAGGTTCTAAATTCGTATCTTCCCTGATAATCTTTTCGCCTAGAAACCCAAGACCTCCAACGTAGCTGGAAGCACGTAGAAGCACGTAGAATTCCGCGAACGTTTGATAGATCGAGGTGTGCCCGTTGATCGTGTCAGCAGTCGGGAATATCGGAAGAACCACGCGATGCAGAACCTCCCGTTCGCCTATTAATCAGCATCGATTTTTCTCCACGCTTGTTGGGCTACAAATGCCAGGCGGTAGATGGCTGTCGATACAAAGGACGGCGACACGTAAGAATAAAGATCAAAGCAACGTCGCGCATCTGCATTCCGTCGGGATAAGGTCGGTTCTATGCGCGCGGTGCACGCAGGTGTCTCTAATTGGTTATTTATAAGCGATCCTTAACCCGTCGCTGATTTACTGCGTTTAGCGAGCGCGGCGCACGCGATAGGTTTTACGCGAGCCAATTACAATCGGCCGATGGCACGTAATCTTAGTCATCGGTCAGCTGGACGGGCCGCCGATGGGAGATCGAGGGATCGAGGGATCGAGCACACGGACCGCGGAGAAACGCGGCGTCCTCGTCGGCAAGGTCGTCGCGCGGATTTTGAAACACGCCTCGACGTGATTCGGCCGCTCCTCTCGAACCCTCTCCGCTCTCGGGCGGTTCGCCGTTTCCTCGCGCCAAGTTTCTAACCGCCTCTTCTCGAGTTTCGCGAGCATGGTCGTACTCGTCTTTATCAACGGTATCTTATAACGATACTCATCGACAAGTTAACCCTTTGCAATTTGCGCCATCTCGTTACAAAATGTGCAAACAATGTCTTTTTTTGTATTATTAGACTTGATTATAAGTTCTTTTAACTTTCTTGAAGTGTTGACACCACTGCGAACGTAAATTCCACTAACAAAATTTGCTAGACTTGGGATGTCTCCTCATAAGGGACATCCGAGTGCAAAGGATTAAACGCATGGTTTGTATCAGATCACAAGTGTTTTCACCATTCTGGTGCTCGATCCTGTTTATAATCGAGGTGAATCATTTTGTGGAATGAATTTCTCCAGCACTTCCGATCGATGGTCATCCCGAGCTCGAAATGTCACGTCGAATACCTCGTTACTTTCATTCGTTACACGGTTGAAAAGTATAAATAACCTCGAGCGACACGAGCGTCTCTGAGAGTTGTATAAATGTCATCTAATGCGAAGGTATCGGCGACTTGTCATCGGAAGATTCCGAGGCGATCCTTTTATTAAATCAACATCGAAATAGCAGCGGACTTTCGAACAACCACGTCGAGCGTTTCTCGAGGAGTCGGAAGAAAAATATTCATAAATCAAGCTCGCGACGCCTTCCGTGTCACCGTTCCCCCCACGAATGAACGGCTAGACCGGACCGAAAAGATCGATGATCGAGCGGACAGAAGAGGCATCCTAGAAAGTCCCCGACATCCTGACCGAGTATCGTTGCCGTGCTTTATGTTCGATTTCGACGTCTTCGACGCGGCGATGCTCGCAAGAAATCGGCTGATTTAATAGAAACGCATTCCCACGGAACGCGCGTCCGTCTTTCTCCTCTTCTGGCTGCCCGTTTCTCGCCCCTTTTCTCGATGCACTCGCCACGTACAATGTGCGGCTTTTTTCGCTGGGTACGGGTTCACGGCGAGATAATTATCGTGCCTCTGAGAAAACGCATTTTTCTCAGCGGTCGCGTAAACGGTTTTCAGCCCGGGATCTATTCAAATTGCATTATCCTCCACGGTGAATGCAGCGTGTATATGGCGATACAGTGTGAACAGTGTGAACAGTGTAAACAGTCTCCGAATGGCAATTTTGCAGGAGCCACGCGGTCAATGGAGCCTTTATTTAATTACGTGTGCATCAAGAATGAATTATCGCTGCTTTTACGCGATATCGATTCGAGCTCGTTCGCGAGAAATAGCTACGCGATTGTCCTTTCAACTGCGCAGTTACGTCTACCGACTTTGCAATGTACCCGCCTAATCTATGCGTTCTCGATCGTAAATTCCGCGTCACTCGTCCTCGCGAACATCGTATCCGTACGCGCTTAAACGTTTATCTATTATTTTTCGTATCTAAACGTTGGTTTGTACGATGAGGATGTGTATTTTAGAAGTTTCATTCCGTCTTCGCGTATAACGATCGGTTCTCGAATCGTTCTCCAATTCAAAGCCCAAGTCAACCTCCGAATCGCTCTATGGTTTCCTCTTGTCAACGTAAGTCTAGTTCTTTATATCCTCGCCAATTGCAAACTCTCTCCGGTACAAGCTACGTTTCTAGCTACGACGATTCTCTGCAAATACAGATATAGAGAACAACGGACAGTTTGGCAATCCCATTTCCTGTCCCATCCACTATTCTCCCTATCGAGAATGCGTGCAGATGTAACGAATACAGGTTACGCGCTGTTGCAGCAACGGTTACAGGCACACTGTCTCGAATCCTTGACTAAATTGTGAGTAATTGAATTACGTTCTCACGATTGTCTCCTCTGTGTTTGGCAGTCGAAACGAGGTCTAATAGCGGCGTTTCACCGGCTGAAGACGTTGACAGAATGTCGTTTCGTTTAGCGAGGAAATCATAAATCGCGAAGCAGTTTGTTTTGATCACAGTTGAACCGAGTTCATCGTCTTCGAACTCTGCCTCTTCACTCTGACTATTTCGATAGGAATCAAAGCCTCGAAGGAAAAATGTCTCGGGAACAAAGCCGCCAGGTGCGAGGACTGTTTGCACAGGCCACGAAGACGGGAATTCCTCCAACGTTAAGGCATCATCGGAAACCTACCATTCCTCGGACAGTAATCGAGCCAGTTCCCGGCGGGTAAATCACGCAGAACAACGTCGAGGATAACAAACGAGCCGTGGCGAGCACACCTATCGCCACCTGTGCTGACCTACGACTTTCAATAGTGGAACACGTCTGATCGCGCCGACCGTTTGTCGTGGCATAAATTACGTCACCAGGCTGCGTTATACAACGATGACGAAGAACGGAGCGCGAGCGAAACCAGTGTCCGATTGCTCGCAACAGGTGTTACAATTTGTCAATTTTTGTGCAAGACGCTACCATCTTAGGATGAAGTCGGTAGTAGCCTCATGTTTCACTATCGTCAAATTCTCCGTACCAGCGGATTTTTACATTTCATCGTCGACGGTCTAAAATCGCTTATCCTAATCAATCGAAATTATTCGAGGTTTTGATAAATATTGAAAGTTCGAATTCGAGGAACCTTCGAAGCCTGGAATAAACGAAACACGGGTTACCCCGAAGAGCGTGGCGTACTTATGAGCCGGCGCAGAATGTCGAGCAGCGTGGGATCGTCCGAAGAAAGCAGAAGCTGTACTCCCGGTGGGAGCGCGAAATAAATTGCGAGCGGCTCAAAGGGGCACGCTGAAGTCCCTCTCGAATTGCGCTGCTCCGGGGCCCCCGAGGATCTCTTGCGCGGGTTTCCAGAGCCGTCGGCCACGGTCGGCACAAGAGAGCCGCTGATCAATAGCTATTGGTCGGCGGGGAGCCGTCGTGTCGCCGGCGCGGTGGCGATGTCGTCAATTTTTTTATTACGAACCCGGACACGCACGCAACGAACCACGCACACGCACACGCGTCGACTCGAAGACGCTGAAGACGGTCCGCGTACCTGGAGCAGCTTCCAGGCGGTTCATTCGCATTAGATTTCACGGGTCGCGAGATGTCCTCGAGCCGGACGACCATTCTCGGCCTTTAATTGGTCCTCGGCATGTCGATGCCGAAGTAATTGCCGCTGTATTTTAGTCTTCGGTCGTTTTTGCTCTGGGAAAGGGTCATCGGTTTCTCAAATTCCCCACTGCGCTGATTTTACGCGATCGCGAGCTTTATGGATGGAGTGAGGGCGAGGAATGTACTCGCGATGAACCGTTACGCTGTTAAAGAATCCGTCGCAAAGGATGTATCGCACCTCCGATAACGCGGTGCAAGTGCATCATAGTCTGTTGGCGTTCCTGTTCTTCTACCGTCGAGATTACTCGAATTCGAAGGCGAAACTCGAAGAAGCCCTGTGCGAAACGTTCGCCGTTTGGGTGAATGATTATCAGCGTTGCCGGGTGCGTCATATCTGGCTCGGTTGCGCGAGCTGGAACGCGCGTACCTCATCACCGGCATCTTTCTGTTCCGACGAAGTCACCTTTTAACGAGCGGGCGTATACCTCGAGATAGCCGTGGCCCCCGACTCTTCCTGGCCTCTCTTTCTTCGGGGAACAATAGGCCCCGGTAGGGGAGTTAATCTACATACGCAAATTCCAACGATAGATCTTGAAGCGGCGAGAGAGAAGGCGGCTGCGTATTGCTGGACGTACACGCGTACGTCTTCAACAATGGGCTCTACCCCTCCGCGGCCCTGACCGGCAGCCGCATCCCTGAAGGAAGGACAATAAGCTCCGCTTGATAGTTATTGTAGCTAGTCCAGCGCGCGTCTCTCCCACCGCGAAAGAAGGAAGGGAATAAAAGTCACCGGTGAGACGCCCCGAAGAGAAGGTATGCGTTACTGTTTCGCAAAATAATTGCTTCGATGTACGTATAATTTAAGCGGATTTAACTAGCGAACCGGCTAGCGTACCGGCTGTGATCGGCTGGGGAATAATTCCTTTAAACGTACCAACGTCCAACCGACTTATTTATTGCCGCTCCGCCTCGGTTAACGCCTCCGAAAGCGCAAAACAACGAGACGAAACCCATCGCCCGGCGAACCCGGCTGCCACGTTATCGAGAAGTAATTTCTTCGAAACGTCTATTATTTCAGCCAACGTATCCGTTGTACTGTCGGCGCCCGCCAGCTTCCAAGCAACCGAACGAGCGCAGAAATCGAGAGTTCGCCAAAGACTTTCAAACGTTCCCAGTACCGTCGCGTGGAGTCTGCTGAGCGTTGCCTTGCCGCTGGGTCGGATTTAATGTTTAAACGTTGTAACACTTTTAATTTCGTGAGAAATCGACACCTGTTCAAAGCTTCGAATCTACCATCCGAGACATCCCGCGCTATCCGACATTAGAGCGACCACCCATCGACGATACGTCACGAGTATTCCCACCCGACGGTCTCGCTCGGAGCGGTAAGAATTCCTCCGTGTCCAGAAAAACTGCGCTCTCCGACACCCGTGGCCGCCATAAGCGTCCTCGTTCGGCATCCCGTCGCCGAAAGATCTCGCTCGGATCCAGAGTTCCGCAGATGAGACGTTCCCAGAGCGGCAGGTGTCGGCACACGTGGCGGAAGGTGGATTTTTTTGCGCGGACTGGTCCGGCGCGAGCGTAACGGAAGCGGCGGGAGCGGGACCGGGTGGCTCGAGCTTTTCCGTATCCGAGGATGGCACGACGACCTTTGAGGTCGATGCACCTCAGTCGGTCGTCGCCGCGTCAAAACAAGACCGGCTGATAGGACGCGCGTCGGGTTCAGCTTCTCCGCCTGGAAAGGTTCCCACCGTCTAGTCACCCTGCGCGACTCCCTTCCCCTCCCCCTCGGCTGTTTGTACCCTCGCTACCGCTTTTCTGCGCTATCGGCGTCTCGTTTCATCCCGCGAGTTGCGCGCAACGCTCGCGATTCCTGGAAGCTCGCGAAGGCGCAGCGCTGTCTGGCCGAGCCGGGACTGCTCGTCTGCAGAGCGAGGCACAAATACCTACAAAGCTGGCGCAAACGGCTGGAATGAGAACCAGCGCGAGATCCGAGGTAGAAGAAGAGGAGGTGGAGGAGGAGGTGGCGGAGGAGGAGGAGGAATAAGAATCAGAGGGAACGGAGAGAGGCGAAACGCGTCGGAGAAGGAGGCCAGATGCCGAGGAGGAGGATGCAGTAGCCGAAGCAGCAGGAACGAACGAGTAAAACCAGGCTGGCTCACCCGGCTACCTTGCCTGGCAGAGATGCCTACGGTATAAAAGCCACGGAGAGAGAAGAGCCGCTTCTAAGTAGCTACGTGATCAGCGATAATAACGCGACTTGGAAACGTGGAAGATCGTTCCTCTTCGCCTCCCCCTTTTTCTATCGGCGACGCGTACAGGCTATATCGTCGGTCGTTTGGGTTACTGCCGCTGATCCTACCGCTGCAGCTTCGGTTTAGGTACTATCCTAGGTACCTCGACGCTGGCTTTTCTCTCTCAGTTCCCGGAAACCGGGGAGGTAACGGCCGCCGGTCTAACGTCCACCTGTTCTTCTTCTTCGATGTCGATCTCCTCGCTCGCACGACGATTCGTTTACAATATCGTACCACGGCCGATCTATGAGCCGTGCCTATCGACGCTCCGCGTTTTTGCTGGCTACTAACCTCTCAGACGGACGACACTGGACTCCCTCGAGCTTGGTCTTCGACGGTCTACTCGCGAGGTTACCACGTCGTCGCTTATCGAGTCGAGATTTGATTTTAATACACGGGATGCTCCAGGATTTTCCGATCACTCTAAGTCTTGTAAATTCTTGTTATATGCAAAACTATGGAAACGTAGCGTGCCTAGCCTAAACTCAAACCGTAGCGTAGAACCTATCGACGAAGAGTTCCTTCGTCACGTATCGGTTACCATAAAAAGATTATGGTACTTGTACTCGCCGAGAAACCATCGACAAAGTTAGGCCAACCTGTTTCGCTACTAGTCACGTTCGGCCAAGAAACCTAACAATGCCTTCCACGAATTATAATTGCGCAGAAACAGCGGCTTCCGACTAGGTTCGGCCGATGGAAACTTACAGAGAAAGTGTAAAAATTCGCGCGACGAACGTCGAGCGGAACGTTCGCGTTCCTCGAGCGATGGCTGGTAGGCTCAAAGGTTACGGACGCGAGTCAATCGGTTACAAAGACCGTGAACGACAATAATGGTGAACGTTCCGAAAGGGGCTTCCTTTGGAACGGTTTCTCTCAGCGGTCTTCCCCTCGGCTCGCTAACGGCTGACTTATTTACGATAGATTTATTCCCGTCATTCGTTTTCGTCGCTCATCTTTAATAGGCGCGCACCTGCACAGCCCCACAATCGCCGCCACTAATGTTCCGTTTTAAAGTAGTGACAGATGAATTATTCCCAGATCGGGTTAGGCAATTTTTCTTGGCTACCGCTTAATGATAACGACGTGGCCACGGACGCTTTTAATATTGCCGTAGACAGCGGCCGCGGATCGCATATTAATTCGGACGGATCTCCTCGAGCTGAAGCGGCGGTTTTAGACAAATCTCCCTAGGGCATCCTTAATGGGCCAACTCGGGTGCTTCACTAATCTCTCAACGGGGTGCTGCGAGCGTCTTCGGTGCACGCCAATCGCGTGCGGGTTAAGCGGCCCGCGTTCCTTCTGTTCTAACGAACTCGCGCCTTCCGTGAGCCGTTTTTACTCCGTCGAGTACTGTACCCTTGGTCTTTTGCTCTGACAAAGTTGCAAACTTTGTCCTCTCTTATGTCAGAGTCTTTCTTTGATGACTCGTTACTCAGCGCAACCGGAGCACGATCGCGTTCCATTTCGATCCTCGAATAGATTCCAAAGTTTCGAGCGCAGAGGACTAAGCTAGGTCGCAGCTGTTCGAGATCACCTTGAGAAGTAAAAACAGACTTGGTTGGCGTTGATTTTCCTCCGGTTCACTCTTCGAGGCAATAAAACGCTCCGGGGTTCCACGCGCAGGTAACGTTAAAGCGGCCGGTTCGCGGCGATTTTAGCCGGCCATTCGGACACAGAAGCCACGGATGATTTACTTCATAGGAAAACGAACTTTGTCGCGGTCGCGTCGTCGCTAATGATATACTGCTTAATTGGCCTCATTCCTCATTCCGTTACTGCACGCCGGAACGAAAGGACGAAAATAGAAACCGGCGGTCGCGCGGAAACCGATGTCACGCAACGGTTCGCTTCGTACTTCCTCAAAGCGCGCAATAATTGGACCGAGTGGGACGCCAATTTGTTTTCGCGAAACCTTTTATCTTTGCGTTTATTCCTAACTAATGTACGATTCGTATCCGTGTCACGAAACGTCTTAATTAAAGCCAGAGGGTCGAGTTCGCTATTTCGAACCGCATCTTGCGATCTAGTCAAGGGCTCGGAACGTTTGGGACTCGGATTTTTCTTGCAACTTACGTCAACTTTTACACTTGCTTTTGAGGCAAGGTGCAGAGAGAGAGAGAGCGAGAGAGAGAGAGAGAGAGAGAGAGAGAGAGAGAGAGAGAGAGAGAG